>NW_021703771.1:33007876-33104466 GCF_005190385.1 Monodon monoceros
ATTAATAATACTCAAAAGCAAAATATAATTATCAGATCTCATTCTCTTATTAATACCATGAGCAGGCAACTCCAGCCATGTTTTGTAACATAATTATGAAATTTTTATATGTGTGTAAAAATAAATTTATGGCAATTTAACTATTCTTATTCTGATTTTCCTCATTGAGGCTAACTATAGTGATAGGAGACATTTGTTTATGCATAAGAAAATAATTTACTACCTATTTTAAAATAAAAACTGGACTAAAACCCCACAGCTCAAGAAATGTGGATAATTAAAATTATTTTCCTACAACATTACTTTTTTAAATGGCAGTATAGACAAGAATTTTGGGCTTCATGCGCATGAAAAATGAAACTTTACATAAATAAAGCTTGTTAAGAAATGGATTGGAATGTACATTAAGTCATTTCTTCTAAAACCCACATAACTAACAAGATATGAAAATCTATAAAAGTGGTTTATAAACTAGAGAGAGAGAGATTTCTCCCTTCTAATGCTATTTTTATAAAGGTTACCCAGTCATAAATATGTAATTCTTATTTTGCACTGTCTCAGGTAGAACTTGAGTCTCCTGTCACTATATGTAAACTCAGATGTCCTAAGAGACTACATATTATCTGAAATTAGCCTCTGCTCTCCCAATGGCTGTTCCTTGCTTACTACAGAGATATATAAATCTGTGATTTAAGCTTTTATTACACAGTGATTCCATTCTGCCACTATGACCAAAAGTACCTGACTGCTGATCAAATTCTCTGTATTCGTTTCACCTTTTCCCCCCAATCTCTGTTAGGTTCTGAGCTCATGCCCAAAGCGCTGTCCACCAGGATAGTGGGAGGCATTTGGTGGTTTTTCACACTTATCATCATTTCTTCGTATACTGCTAACTTAGCAGCCTTTCTGACAGTGGAGCGCATGGAATCCCCTATTGACTCTGCTGATGATTTAGCTAAGCAAACCAAGATAGAGTATGGAACGGTAGAGGATGGTGCAACCATGACTTTTTTCAAGGTAAGTCCTACTGGTTATCCAAAATTTATGTATTAACATGATAGAATGCCAACAAACCTTTTTCTATTAATGAATTTAAGAGTATAGCAACATTGTTATTTGTGCAGAACAATCAATAGCATATTCCTCAGGTGGTGGAGGGGTATACAACTAAATATACGACCATCAAGGCAAAACATTTTAATACTTGCAAATGACAAGGAGTTTTTGCTTTATAAGTATTCCATTTTTGTTTGGAGGAGAATCTGTAAAAAAGTAAAATTATTTTTCCCCAACAAGGTTTTATCTTTGAATGTAAATAAATAAATATATTTACTGAAAATTGAATAGCAGAGTCGAGTCAGACTCTACAAGGCGTGGGTATTCCAGAAGAATAGAATGATTACATGTAAGAATGTTTTCCATACAGACATTTCCTTCTGTTATGATGAGACAAGGTCAACTTGTTCAGAGCCTATAGAAAAAGAAGGAAAATAAGGACTGGTAGAAACAAGCAGAAACAGTTCCTATTCTCTGGACATTCATCCATCTAATATTCTGGAAGGCACAGAATCTCAAAATGGGCTACCCCATTGAACTTGCAATGGTTTGCAGTGGGACAGCCTGTGGAACATTTAAATGGAAAGTGTGCTTGCACCAAGTTCCAAGGATATAGAGTATCTTGCCCTCCTCTTTATTTTTCAGATCTTCTCCTTGCTTCTGCTGATCTCACTGGGCTGGAGTAGACCCAATGAGGAGATTCCATTTTAGGGAATCAGTGTCACTTCATAATTTCTTTTCTATTTTACTAAGTATTTTTATGTTTGTAGTTTGGGCAAATTTTTAAGCCTTGGTATTTTCCTTCACTGTTCACAGGAATGCAATTGGCAGTTCAAGTGGGTAGTAGAAGTGGTAGATGTTTTTTCTTTTAAAAAAATAACCGACTCAAGTTATAAAACAAATTCTTTCAACGTTCAGTAAGTGCCTACTGAGTACCAGAAATTGTACTACACGTTGGGTATGCTAGAGCAAATAATATCTAGTTCTCACTTTTAAGAAGGTAATAGTTTAGTTGGAGATAGGGAAGACTAGACCTAGGATCATATAACTGGGTTTTACTTAACTTTGCCAAATAATTATGCAACTTTCTTTGTAAAAATTCTTACCAAATTAAATCGGCTTATTTTAGGGTTCTGGAGGACACCAAATACCCAAAGAATGAGATAGATTGATTGTTTAGTCAAATCTATTTAATTCTTAAAATTTAATTACTTTCAAAGAGAATATTTTTTATGCCTAGGTTAAAGATTGGATGCATATTTTTTATTCAATTGGAAAATTATTATCATCTAATCAAATATGAACAAAGCATTATGATCAGTATGGTGCTATTTGTCTATATTAATTGCAATTGATCAATTTTCCCCAATTGAATATTTAATATTAATAGATTGTTTTTCTCATAAAACACTTTTTTTTAAATAAAAAAGAAACCAGCTGTTGAAAATTCTAAGTGTACATCATCGGTGTCTTTAACTTTGCTGGGAGTGAATATGTAATGCATTTAAATTATTACAATATTCAAGGGAATTTTGAAGTTGACTTTGTACAATAATACATATAAAATACTAATGCAAGTGATTTGATACCAGAAGTAATTATTTCTGTTTCACAAATACTTCAGAGTTTAAATTTTACTTTTATTTTCTAGAAGGCTCAAATATCTTAAGTTTCAAAGTTCTTATATACTATGAGCAAGGTATACCTCTGGAAAATCAATGTTTAAAATTTTTCTCCTTTTCCCCGTCTTTAAGCTTATTTTCTCCCTTCTTTGTCTTTCTTGTCTTTCAAACTTCTGTTTTGCTAATTCATTTTTTGTTTAGTTCAGTTGCTCTCTTGCAGTGTCATTTTGCCTAACTTCACTCTTCTTTGCTGTTCACTTTTCTTCTTACTCTCATCTCTTTTTTTTCTTTCTCATACACACGGGTGCCTCTAGCACCCAGAGAAAAGTGACATGAAACAACTTTTTGTTTCCAACAGCACAGACTTTCTTTCTGTAAAATTGAAGCCTTTGGGAAGGTACAATTGTCACAATAAAAACCACACAGTGATAATCACTAAGTTGACAATTATGTTGATAACTTTATCACATACTGAATTCTTACTGTTGAAATTTGAAAAAGCATTAGAATTTAAAAGGATACAGTAAATGTTGATTTTTCTTTAGTTATTTTAGTGTAGCCCTAAATGATACTAATTTCAACCTCATATTTTGGCTTGTTAAACTATCTACTTACACCAGCCATTGGTATGAAATTAAAAAAAAAAAAAACCCTAGCAATCTGTAATTGAAGCAATTGCATGGTCATTTTGAAATTCTACAATGAATCCAAGACTATTGTGTATAGTCGATTTACATCTGATACCATTTTATTTCTTAATTAACAGCAATGCATACAAACACTCTAGGAAGCACCCTTAAGGCATTGATTTCTAAAGGAATTTCCATCCTGTTTTTACTAATTGAACAAGACTCTGCTGTTAACTCATTATTCTGAAACAGCTCAGTTCCAGAAAATTATTTTAAAGAATGTTAAAGTTGTGTTACTACAAGCAAGAGCTGCCTCAAGATACCTGGCTTTAAAGGGGGTGAGTCTTCAGTATTGCAAAACACAGTTACACCGCCATTCTACAACATTGAATAATTCCTCTTCCAAAGAACATACTTGACTTTGTTCATTGACCTTACATGTATATTGTCTTCAGGAAGAGTTCATTCTTCTTTTCTTCTATATCCATTACACTCCACACAAATTCTCTCCAGGGATAAATGTAAAGCCATGACTGGCAAAATAACTCAAAATCGAGCAAATGGTGCTTCTTCAGTGTTATCCTATGTAAAACAATAGAAAGCTATGTGACATCACCAATATGTTCTTAATTATATTTAGATAATAAAATTGCTGAGGGCCCAAGGATTTTATTGAAAAACAATAAAGTAGGGTCAGAACATTCTCAGAATCTGGGAACTTGGTGCAGCAGAACTGAAATCTCACCCCAGGGCTGAACACTCTATAAATGTCACCAAGCAACAGCACATTCTTTCTCCTTGAAGTATAACTTCAGCTATAGCTATATAAAAACTATATAACTCAGCTATAGCCTGTAGGTGTTACGATCTCTTTTGAGAATGCCTGTATTTTCAAAGTAAGTCATATGTTTTACAAAATGATGCTGAAATCACCTTGTTTCTATGCAACTTATGACTCAGGTTTTTCAATTTCTACAAATTCTCTCTCTGGGTTTGGTCTACCTGAAATCTCTGGCTTTGCCACATATGCTAATATAGTCTGTCTTTCCAAAAGGTATCAAAGGAAATGCATATCCTCTTTCATGGTTATTAAAAAAGATTTTTGCCACATGTTAAAAGGACATTTAAATGGTATCAGATACCTAATGTGAATCACTTAATACTTCTGAACACATAGTCTACAATTTAGAATAGTTGCTAAGAGGGAAAGAAACTGTGGAATTAGGGAAACCTGAGCTTAATTTCAGACTCCACCACCTATTGGCTGTATTTAGATGAGACACTGCCCCTTGTAAACCTCTGACTCCTCATCTCTAAATTAGAATGACTAATAGAACCATTCTCACAATTTTTTTTAATGTTAAATGAAAGCTCTACATGATATGCTAAGTGCCTAATAAAAGCTTGATAGACATTATAAATTACCATCACTAGAATACATGGCTAATTTTTAAAATTCAGAATTTAGAATGATTTTAAACATAGTCAAGTAAATTATGTTTCTATGACCCACAACTAGATAATTTTAAAATAGATTTTAAAAGATCACACCATGTTTATCTTATTTAAATTGCTTCATTCTTCTCATTATTGTTGTCATGAAGAAGGAATAATTTGATAAGTGAAATTTTTAAAAAATCTGAGGGGACAGTTTTCAGAAGCTATTTTCTAGGCTATGTATTGTGATATAGTATATTGAGATGCAATTCACAATTCTTTTGGGAATTTATGCCACATCACAGGTAAAGGGAACTTTAAAAATTATTTAATATGAAAAAATGTTCTTTCTTAATTTTAACTTTTCTTTGTAATGTAATAAGTAGGATGTCTTATTTCGGCCAGTTTCATCATGCATCGTATGCTCTCAATTATATGATATGGATGTCAGTCTTAAGAATACATTTTTATTCAATAAATATTTACTTATCTCTTATGTGGAAGGGATTGCGTTAAACCTTAGACAAATATTGTGCATCTCCCAGCACCACCCAACACTTGTCTACCTCCTATATATCTTTCTATTTCCTTTACCACCATCCTGGTTCAGAACAGTGTCATCTCTGTCCAGGGTTTTGCAACATTTCTCTTTCCCAATTTTTTTCCCTATTGTTCTCTACACTCTACAAGGTGACTTAACACCCTCCAAAATCACCCCGCTTCTTTGCTTTAGGATAAGAACCTAGCTCCTTATCAGGTTTACAAGGCACATCATGGTCTGGCTTCTTTTTATTTTTTAGCCAGCTGCTCTCACACTCTAAACTTCAGCCAAACTGGTTAGTCCGTGTCATATGATGTCTACATGATACACCTCCTTCTGTTATGCTTTTCTGCCCTTATCTACCAACCTAATTGGTTATATTTTCTTTATTCCTTGGATCCAAATTCAATTAATCCAGGCAAATTTTCTTGATCCTTTCCCCTACCCAAATCGACCCAGTCTGGGTAAGGTACTCCTTTTTAAAATTCTCTGAGCACTTATACCTCAGTTACTAAATTATCACTCCAAATTGTATTCCATTAATTCTTCTGTTTCCATACTACACTGCACAGCACAGGGACATGAATTGAATCTGTATCATTTACACTTGGATCTCCAGTTCCCAGCACAGACTTTGCATGTGTTTTGGGCTCTATTAGTTAACAGTTGCCACAATAATGTTGCTTAACAAATGACCAAAAACTCTTAGTGGCATGTAACATAAACCTTCATTGAGCTTATAAGTCAGCTATCCTACTCCTAGAAATTTGGAGGCCCAGAGGCTTTTCTATTAATACCTTTGGAACAGACTCTATTTCTGCTAAGCTTTTTTGGCCTTTAAATATATCCAGTTGAGTCCATTTATAATCTAAAAACCACACCCACAGTTCATATTAAAATGTGCCTCTCTCTAGACTTAATCATTGCTACTTTGGGCTAGAAGCTTTTTAATCCAGAGGAGAAAATCTACAAGGCATTTCCTTAACTTTTTCAGAAGTTTTAACAAAGCACCTCAAGGCAACATGCTTAATTTGATTTTTAATTAAGGCCTGGAGCCATGTTGAAACAATTTTGAGAACTTTTACTGGCTGGAGACACTGAAGATCGCAAACAATTTTATGACCCAACCGTACAAATTCTAGCTCCTTCATATCACCTCTAAATTCTGTTTGAAAACTGCCCAGTTCTTTATAAAATTATTTCCCCCTCCTCCTCTTTGTTGTTCTTCTTATTGTTAATAGTCTATCTCTTTCTTGTACTACCTTATCCTATGTAGCTAAATTTACCAGCTGGTACTTTGAATATTATATCAATTTGTCTGAATATTTCTTTGTCCAAGTCCAGAAGATTATTAGTATGTTTTCTGTCTTATAAGTTACTATAAAGCACACTATAAAAATATTATTTCCCCCTAAGTTTACAGATTCCCATTTTCCCAACCTCCCCTAATGATTTCATTGTCATCTGTTTTCAGTGTTTCATAGTTAGGTTTCCTTTAAGGTGGCAACTCACTTTTTTAAAAATCAAATTCTGTGCAGTTATCTATTGGCGCAATGAATATCGCATTCATTGATGGAACATCTATGACAGATGTTTTAGGTAGAATGTGTGTTTACTTTCAAAATTTCTCTGCTCTGTAGAGAGCTAAAAAGTTTTCTTCAAAATACATAGCCCTCTATGGCATTTCCGTTTTAACTTTGGGTTAAAAAGTCAATTTATTCAGAAGTGTATGAAGTTTACAGTGTTAGGAATGCAAGCAAGTGGATTAATCCATGGCGGGGCAGGGTGGGGGGACGGTAGTTTTATTTTTTGTTACTTAGCAACGAAGAGGGTTTTATTTTGTTTTGTTTTTGTTTATGCATAGTTTCCCTCTTTAGAAGAACACAGTACATTGTAAATGCCAGCTCATTAATCTTCACGGCAACCCCTAAGGAAGGTAGGAAGCAATTATCATTATGCTCATTTAACAGATGAGGAAACTGGGCCATGGAGAGGTTAAGTGACTTATTAATTATGAAAGCAATAGCCAAGGGACTCATAGTATCAACAATAAAAGTAATAGCCAAAGACATCATGGCATATCCATCATTACTCAGAAGAGCTAAGTGCATTAGTCATTTTGGCTCACCTACATGACCTCAACTGCTTGATCATATTAAGGTTTTAAAACATTTGCCTTAAACCATTGGGGCAGATACAACTATAACACGTTCTTTATAGTCTGCTACTTATTCTGAGCTTATCAGTTCAATGGTCTTCTAAAATTAAACTATGCTGGGGTGACAGTATAGGTTTGTAAGCCTGAATTGCTGGTATGGCATGCCTGTAATGATTTTTTGAAAGCTTGAGTGAATTTTGCTTCTTAAATGCCAAAAGAACATAAGTAATTTTTGAGTCAAGGGATAGAATGTAAAAAGTTGGGAGTTTATTGCATGCACTTAATATTAATAAATGGATTTAGAAACACCATTCATTAGATATTTTTTAATTTCTGCAAAACATAATTTCTGTTATTTTATTTAGAACAGTGGTGATAATTCAATTATAATATATTTACTATAAAGAGATTTATACATTAGAAAAGTAAAATATCAACATGGCATCTGTAGTTACTTTTCAGATTGAAAAGTGTTTTCTGAAATAAATGTTTATTTCCTCCTTATATTGATGGTAGAATACTTGGGAATTTCCATTTCACGTATTCAGGAAATTGACCTACAATAGTTTTTGAAGATGGGAAAGATATTTGAAGTTAGTTTGGAATTTATTTTATTTATTTTTATTGTGATATAATCAACATACAGCATTTTGTAACTTTAAGATGTACAGTGTTTTGAGAAATTTATATATTGCAATATGATTACCAGTCTAGCATTAGCCAATGCCTCCATGACATTAAAATTATCATTTCTTTTTTGTGGTTAGAACAATTCAGATCTTGCTTCTTAGCAACTTGGAAGTTTATAACACAGTATTGTTGACTATAATCACTATTCTGCACAGTAGATCTCCAGGACTTATTCTTTTTTTTTTTGCGGTACGCGGGCCTCTCACTGTTGTGGCCTCTCCCGTTGCGGAGCACAGGCTCCGGACGCGCAGGCTCAGCGGCCATGGCTCACGGGCCCAGCCGCTCCGCGGCATGTGGGATCCTCCTGGACCGGGGCATGAACCCGTGTCCCCTGCATCGACAGGCAGACTCTCAACCACTGAGCCACCAGGGAAGCCCCAGGACTTATTCTTTAAAAGACTTTTATATTTTATATAACAAATTCCTCGTTAAGTATGGTCATTGCAAAGAAAAAGTTCAGTAATTATTTGCACATTGATAGAAATCAAATATGTCTTTTATTGTGTACCAGATTTACTACTTTATATATTCTAATCGTTTTCCACCATTATCCAGAAGGGATTCTTTGACAATATAATAATTAGAAAATTCACTATGGTACTTTAGTAGCATAGTAAGTACAGGGATTATTTCTTAAATACTTGCTCATGTAAGAGTTGCCCTGTTTATTTAGGTGTTACTAACCAGCCACGTAGCTTTGTTTTTAGGTAATTTTATTTACCTGGAGTCAGTTTATGCTTAGTAATGACAACCCCCTTTTCTCCTCAATAAGTTAGAAACAAAGGGTCTCAAATGTTAGCTTTATGTCTCACATGGGGGATATTGTCCCTGTGCCGAGAAGGTAATTTAAAACTCAGATATTAACATAAGCATAGATATATTACCATCAAAGTTTTGTGATTAAAATTTTTGGTTTGTTGATAGAAAAACAAATCCGTATGCATGCATCATAAATTCTAGACCAGAGCCCAGTAACACTAGTCATACTGACTACTTTCTCAGAATCCCCAGTTAAAGCACTACTTTAACTCATAGGGCTAGTTTTTTATCTACCAAAGTCCTAGGAAATATGGCAATCAGTAGAACTAGATAGCATGTACATCGTATGGAAATACGGTCTTGTCTGTGATTGACAGTATACCACTCTGATGAGTAAGAGAATATTCTTGATTTTCATATCAGTTTTCCTTTCTCAACGGATGGAGTCGTTATTTTGTCCTATTTGGATAGATCATCCACTAAGTTTCAGACGTCTTTAAAATATCCATTTGTTTAAATCAGTAGTCTCAACCTGTCTGCACATTAGAACATTAGAAGCGCTTGGGGAGCTTTTAAAGAATACCGAGCCCCACACCCCTCTCCAAGTCAAGTAATTATAACTCTCTTGAGGTAGGATCCTGGGCATCTGAGTTTTTTGTCACCTCCTCTGGTGATTCTAATGTGCAGAGAGAGTTAATTTAATTTGAAATGTAAATAACCCCTTCTTTATTGGCAATAATAGTTAATAACTGATTGCATCTACTTCCATTTCTTTCATATTAGGGTGGGCATTCATCTCTTCTGAAACCCAGACCCCAGAAAATATTAGAGGCATGAAATGATAACTCTGCTGACCACATTCTTACTTCTTTTGAATAATTTACCTGAATTGCGTTTAAAGCCTTTTTCAACAGATTTGTTGAGAATAAATAATCTAATTACATCTTCACTTTTGATAACATTCCTGGAGGCCCCCAATAGGAATGCATAAGAATTGTCTTGTAGCGGTATGAAGAAGGTTAGAGCTTTCTCCGAAAAGTATGGTGGGGTAAATCCTGATTTTTGCTTGTGTCTCTAAAAAGGTGAGAAAATATATGTTCTATGGGACTTGAGCAGTGAATATATTCACCTTTCCTTTATAAACTTTTATTGCAGTTTCTTCTATCATGGGGGGCGCACAGAGGGGAAATTAAAGAAGAGACCCATAAAGGAGCATATTAGAGTATTGGAAGGATTGTACATGTGACTTTTGTGTTTTCTTAAGCAGGAGGAGATTAAGAAGAGGTGAAGTACTTCACACTATAGGTAAATATTAAGTTAGGTTCTTTGAAGTAGTTTGAGATTTGGGCTTAGGTAGTTTTCTTGCCTGAGTTCGATCCTGTAATATTTAGTGAACTACTGTCACTCCTTTCCTTGTTGTAGAAAAAAGAATGTACCTATATTAATGGATGGGGCTAACTTATTACATAATTCTAATTGAAGTCTTCCTTGTGTCACTTGATAATTCTTCAATATCCCCCTGCAGATCTAAACTGAAACAACATGTTCCTCAAACATGACATTCTGCTCTATCTTGGGGGATGGAAAAACAAGATATATTTAGGCTTCCAGGCCAAAATCTGTTCTAGTAACTTGCTTGCAAGTTACTAACCTGGGTAATAACTCCATGGTTATTTAGAATAAATAGAGACTTCATTTTGAATTTTTTGTTTACTTCGTGTATTCAAGTTTGTGGATAATTTACTTTTTAAATATTTCTACATACTTAAATGAGTGAAAAAAAAGCTTTATGTGATTGAACACCAGTGTATCTGAGCAATTAATTTAGATTAATGATTAATATTATTACTGAAATTTTCATCTCTTCACGTTGATGTGTTCTTCCTCAGACACTTTTTCTAGAAATCTAAAAAAAATATCTCACCAAAGATTTTTGTAGCCATATCATTTCTCTAACTCTCCCAAATTATTTTTTTTTCTATGAATGGTGTCAAGATATTGGTGTGGGTAATGGATTATTGTTAATATTAGGTTAAATGATAATATTTTGTTTAATATTATAATCTGGTATTTTTGAAGTGTTTTTGTATTCTTTTCAGTGCCTCTTATGGCTTTGATATTAATTAGTCAAGTTTGAAATATTTAAACCACTTCTTTATGATGCATTTAATTTATTGGCAGAGTAAGGGGGTGATTTTTACCCAAAGAGGTTGTCTCCCTCCCCCATCCTCAACTAACACACAATTTATTGTATGTGAGGCTTGATCCTATGTTTATTACAGGGATTTGCATAAGGCCTACAGAAAATCAACACCATTTTACTATGTTCCCATTGCAAGAAATAAAATGGTGCCTTTGAGGAGAGCTGCTTCATCGGACACTAGTTTAGCATGCCAAATTACAGCTATCAATGGTGAAACAGCAGACGTGAAGTCTAGTTGGCATCAGAGCATATGAGTCAAAGACTTTCCTATGGGAAAGAAAGTGCTCCATTACACTTTATCTATACTAAGAACATTGGTTCTATCAAGCTGTCTGAAAATTAGAATATGATGGGTTTTATCACCCTAGCTCTGCCAGAGTGAATTCAATAGTTAAAAAGTAAGCAATAACACCATTCTGGGAATTGTAAGTGATTAGAGTTGCAATGTATTTAAACTCGGAAGGAGTAGCAACTTTTATCTTAGCTTGTCTGAAATATCACAGGGACAAAAGTTTAATCCCTCTCTAATTGTTACATTTTCAATATGTACCAATGAAGCTTTGGGGAACTTGAAAGGAAGAAGTCATGTGTTTGACTGAAGTGTAAAGTCCGAGAAAAGATGTTTTAATTCCCTTGGAAAGCAAGTGTGTGAGGCTGCTGTTATTCCAGGATACACTGTGGTTCTCTCTCTCCTTTGCCCTCCTTCCTCCGCTCTGTGCAGGGACCACTCTTGCTGTTTGTCAAGTCAGGATGGCAGCTCAAACACTGCGTCACACCTCATCAATCTTAGGAGAGAGGTTCCCCACAGGGAGGGAGAAAACTTGAAAGTCAGTTAATGTAGTGATGTTGAGCTGTCATGTCAAATGCTGGATAATGGATAATATTGTCACTGTAAGAGTTCATAGCCACTGGTTAGGCAAAAATTCGAAGGAAATTCAAGAAGCGCATATTTTTGGATACATAAAAATAGGCTGAGATAAATATTATCAAAAAACTGGCATGTTTTATTTCTTAAAAAATAATGAAAATGAAAAATTCATTTCTTTTACATAAATAGCTGAATAAAAGCATGATTTGGTGTTTCTAAATCAAATATACAAACAAAAAATCCAGACTCTGTTTTGTAAATTTTTTGAGATTATATTTACTGGCATTGTGGCTAAGAGCTATTAATCATGCTTACTGTTTTTTGTGGTCTTTTTTTTAAGGGGGGCACCTAACTTTAGAATATCAAAAAAGACATAGTATTCTTATTCCTCTAGATTGTCCATTGATTACAGAGTGAAAACACTGAAACTTCTACTAAATCCAGAATGTCCTTGGCAGTTAATGTTCTTGATTTTGCATGCACCGTGATGTCTCTTTGGAGGGAAGCTATTCTTTCTTTGCAAATGGAATTTACACTAATTAGCATCTTTGGTCAGCTGAAGTTTCTTTTGTTCATTTGTCTTCTTATTTCTTTCCAGAAGTCCAAATAGCGGTAATATCACTTTGTTCTTTGATATTAAGAGCTGATTTAAGACATCACATGGTAGTTTAGTTGGTCCTTTCATTTCATCATAAAGCAAAATGAAGTTCACTATTACTTACTGCTGCTGCCATCTTTGATACTTAGATTTTTATTTAAAGACAACACAGAACTGTTATTCCCCTTTGGAAGCAAACAACATATAAGATCATGAGCCCTTCTGACACTCAATGATTTGATACTCAATCATCATGCATATTCACAAGTAGTAAACAATTTATAACTCATTCCTAGTTTTTTATATCCTTCCTCCTAACCTCACACAGATTGGGAAAAGAACAAAATAAACTTTAGAGTTCGTTAATAGGTATTGATAACTGCAAGCTGACTATAACAGATTCCTAAAAATACTGCTTTTAAAATATGACTAGATTAAACATTATTGCTAAATGTCTTACAGGGATCAGATTCTAAAGTAACTCAAATTTTTCTTTTTGCTGTAATATTAGTGACCCTGGCAGTGTCTACGATTGTTTAAATGTCTAACGCATACTGGTGAGCACTTTCATTGACCTCCAGTATGCAGAGAAATTCTTCAATAGTAATAAATAAAGAACATTTAGAATGAGTGAATGTGTGTATGTGCAAACATGTGCTTGAATGAGTGTGTTCTGTAAGAATAAGACATGCCATCTTAATTGGAGTTAAATTATGGATGATTACATAATTTATTTTTCTTATACCCAGTTTCCATATGAAATCTGTTTTAGTAGAAGAATAGTACAGTGTTGGCAATAAATTGTACTTTTATCTTTCCCGACAGCATTTGAATAATACTTTTGATTGTTATTAGCCTATTGTATACACCATAGCATTAGTGGAGTACAGTGAAAATATTTGATTATCTTTAAAAGTAGGTGTTTCATTTATTAAATATTGTAATTACAGCTAATTAGAGGCTACACCATAAATTAGTTTGCTTTGTAGGTCCCTTGACTGTTTTCAGAACACTGAGTTTATGCTTCACTTTAATTTATTACAAAAACAATTAAATAAAGACCAAAGAATCAGAAAGAAGCATTAATAATGGATATAAAGAATTGTTGAGTCACTGCAATGCATTTTAACATGATGAGTAAGTGCATAGCCTAGATCGTGGCATGAAATCCTACATCTGTCTCTCACTAGGGATTTATTTAACCTCTCCAGGCTTCTGTGTTCTTATAGGTAAGAAAGTATAGATAAACTGGGGATATAAGTTTGTGTCGTATAGATCGTTGACATAAAACACTAAACATGTGATAAACTCCCAGTACGTACTTACTGTGATTCTTATTGTAAGGCTTAATAGTTGAATTGTTAAACTCTGTAGCAGATGAAACCGTTTCCCCCAATATAAATGCTTGTGTTCCTGGAAGTACATCCAGTTTACCTATGGTTAATGTTAAGATCTGACACTCAATTGCATTTTTGTTTAATTAATAATTTGATCTTGATTGTAGATTACTTTAAAATAAATATTTAAAGATAATATTCTGGATTACACTTTTATACAGCTAAAAAAATAAAATGCATCATGAATCCAGTTCCATCCATACCTTATACATAGTTTTTTAATTAATGGTCTTTTTATTAATAGTTTAATTAGTGGTCTTTTTTTATTAACATGTGAGATTTGTTTTGACAAACAATTCATATTCAGAATTAATGCTTAAATAGAAGAAAAACTCCCATTTTTAATTGTTCTTCCTCTCCATGAATATTAACCATTGTAATTCTAAGCAAATTTCTTTTTCTCTTATAAAAAAATGCATATGACTCATGAGAATTTTAGGAAAAGAAGGGGAAAATGTCCCAAGTCCAACCTCCAAAGACAGTTCTTAGTATCTTGTCACAATAACCTCCAGCATTTTTTCTATAGATATATAATATTTTGATCTCATTGGTTTTCCTCTTATTTCAATTTTAAAGACTTTTAGCCCTAATACAGCTACACAAATTCTTCTGTTTTCACTGAGCACAAGTAATGATGCTCTTTTCAGGAATATGTTTTAAAGATTCAGCAGAATAGCTTATAAGAATGTTCTTATGATACTTTCAGAAATAATTTTTTCTTGAGACAGAGCTTAAAACAAATAGCCTTTTGCTAATTTCCAAACGCATTCCATTTAATCATTGCAAAATTTCGAAGTATGTTCATATATAAACTCATATATACAGCAGAGAAATCACTTGTAACTTAAATACCTAAGCAATTGGGATATTCATTTTTAATATTCACTTGATTAAAATATCAAAAATTCAATGCTTTCAAATATTAAATTTAATAAATATTTTAAAACAAACCTTAAATTAACATCAGTAGAGAGATGATATTAAAAGTTATCTGTTTAGACTTCCTAATCTAATCTTGTCTTCAAATAAAAGAGGAAAAAAAATCATGTAATAGAAATATATAGAAATAGTCATTACCCTTTTTTGGTTAAACTATATTAATAAACATTTAGAGGAATGATCCTAGAAACATTTTTCTTTGTCTATTAGCTACAGTTTATCCAGCCTTCACATTTCTATGAATGAGAAAGATCACTTGCATGTCTGTGCTCCTCTCACAAAGAGTTAACATTGAACGCATTTGGGTTGGACTTCAATTTCCCAGTTATACTAGGCTGCTCAGGGTATACTAGCAGCAGGGAACCCCAGCCTGACTCCAATAAATAAACAGAACTTACCTGGGTGAATTAGGAATCCATTTTATCAAAATGGAAGGAGGTGACGACATAGATAGCCATGACTTAGATATGAACATAGTTAAAACAACCATATTTAAGTCTACCTGGAATACTATAACCCTTAGGAAGATGTTTCATAAAGGACCTCATAAGGAGCAAATTTGATGGTGACAGTTATTATGATGACGTTGAAGGTGTTGATATCCATGACATAGATCTCCTTGTAATCCATGGAAAGCACTAGAGCTATTTATGTCTGTGAGGAAAAAAAAAAAAAGTGAATTTTTAAAAAATAAAAAAACAGCAAAATTCCTTCTCAAGAAGCCAAATAAAGTAGCATTAAGAAAAGGGTAATCCTCCAAAGTTAGAAAGACTTTGTCTGCATCTGAAGGTGCCTGAGAACTAATATTGTGCAAACAGAAATCTTGAGATCACTATATGTAGCCTTTGTCTTAGTGAAGCAGCTAGCAAGTAAGCATCAAGCCTATGAGGCTTCATTTTCAGAGCTGCTCTTTGGGGTCCAACCACTGCAAGTTGTTGCTTCCATTTTTTTTTACACTGATGCTGTAATGTATATAATTCTTAGAGTAAAATTCTTATAGCTAGAGGAACAAAATGGTATTTCGAAAGTAAAAATGGTAGCTAACAATTTCTTATATATTTTTTTTGCATTGTCAGTAGATATACAATAGCTACCTTATTCATCCTAACTCAGCCTTATTTCAGAGTTTTGTTTCTTTCCAAATCTCAGGCCTAGTGTATTGTCAGTGCTATTCCTTGAGAGTAAGGATACAGTGATTTGCTATTAGTCGGCATTAGAGAAACGAGCATTTTACCTTTGCTCCTTTCTTTGAATTTGGGAACACTTTTGACAGTATCAGTAGTTTGCTACAAAACTCTTCAAAGGAATTTTGCTACTTCAGGCTAAGGTATAGGACTGGATTTTTGTTTTGTTATGGCTTTTAATAAAATATGCAGGGCTATTGAAACCTGAAATGTGGCTAGTGCAAGTAAGGAATAAAATTTTAAATTTTATTTAATTTTAATTAATTTAATTAAAAAATTGAAACTGAGGCCATAGAAGACATTTTCCCATTAAATACAACATTATATTTTTTTAAAACTTTACATCATGTATGATGTTGTATTGTAGAGCATGTGATGTAGCACTTGTGTCATTTTTGGTATTACACATAAACACAGCATTGATATAGTCAGTGGCAATGGAGTGATTCAGTTCAAATGATTTCTTCTGTGTACTGATGTAACACTATAATGCAGTTGTTTGAATATTTTATACAGATGGCATAAGTTACAGTGACTTATGTAATCCATCTGGTATTCAAATTGAAATATATACTATTATTTTAAACAAAAAATAATAATTTTTTTTTTACGTATGGATAGATTTTCAAAGTTAAAATGAAGGTATACTATTGAAACAGATATGAGTAGAAATGAAGAAGCTAGTACTAAAGTAAAGAACAAGAGTCTAGATGAAGATAGGATACCGATTTCACCATAAATGGCATTTACAACTTGCTAAGGCAGAGCAAAGTGGAAAAGCTGCTTGTTCGTTGTATGAAAGATTTTTAATAATAATAAAATGTTCATTATCAAACAGCATTCTTAGAAAATACATAATGAATTTGATAAGCAGTTTCCTCTTAACAGTAACAAGATAATCAATGAAATTAGTTGCCTGAAATCAGAGTCAAATGTTCAAAAAATTTTTTAATGAGTTTTAGCAGCAGCTGAGCTTTTATACCTTTGGATTGCTATTAAAGAACTTGGATTCTGAACAGAGAAAAACATTTTTTAGATGGGAAGATGGTAAAAGGTATTATTATTTCAATTATGGAAATTTTAGAAAATTATGAAGAAAAGATTAAAGTAAATATTTTACAATAAACCACACACATCCCCCACCCTACCCCCCTTAATCCTTGGCAACCACTAAGCTTTTCTCCATTTCTATAATTTTACTGCAAGAATGTTATATAAATAGACTCATCTAGTATGTAACCTTTGGGATTTGCTTTTCTCACTTAGCGTAGTTCTCTGGAGCTTCCTCCAGGTTATTGTGTATACCAATAATTTGTTCCTCTTTATTGCTGAGTAATTTTCCATGGTGTGGTTGTACCACAGTTTGTTTAACCATTCACTGATTAAAGTCCATCTGGGCTGTTTCCAGGTTTTGGCTATTATGAGCAAAGCTTCTGTGAGCATCTGTGTACAGGTATTGTGTGAACATAAGCTTTCTTTCCTGTGGAATCAGTGCCCAAGAGTGCAATTGCTGAGTTGTGTTGTAGATGCCAAGTTTAGTTTAGTTTTTTTTTTTAATAAAAGCTGTATTAAAATATAATGTATATACCATTACAATTCACCTATTTAACATGTACCATGTACCATTCAATAGTTTTTAGTATATTCATGGAGTTGCACAATCATCACCACAATCAATTTAAAATATTTTCTGCATCCCAGAAAGAAACCTGATATTCATTAACAGTCACTCCCATCTACTGCAATCCTCCACACACACTTCTCCCACTGGCCAACCCTAGTCAACCACTAATTTACTTTCTGTATAGATTTTTCTATTCTGAACATTTTCTATAAGTGGAATCATACAACACGTGGTCTTTAACTGGCTCCTTTTACTTAGCATAATGTTTTCAATATTCATCTATATTGTAGTATGTCAAAACTTCATTCCACTTTATTCCTTTATGCTTTCATTACAGAATAACACTCCATTGCTTAGATATATCACATTTTATCCATTCATCAGAGAATGGATATTTGGATTATTTACACTTTTGGGATATGATAAATATGGTTGCTATGAATATTCATGTTCAAGTTTTTGAGTGGACATATGTTTTTATATTTCTTGGGTACATGCCTAGAAGTAGAATTGCTGGGTCATATGTTAATTCTGTGTTTAACTGAGGAATTCCTAGACAGATTTCCAAATGGCTGCACAGTTTTACATTAACACCAACACTGTATAGAGGATTCCAGTGTCTTCACATCTTCATGGACATG
This sequence comes from Monodon monoceros, assembly GCF_005190385.1. Taxonomy (NCBI): domain Eukaryota; kingdom Metazoa; phylum Chordata; class Mammalia; order Artiodactyla; family Monodontidae; genus Monodon; species Monodon monoceros. The sequence continues at coordinate 33,026,223 of NW_021703771.1, forward strand.
TTATTATCTTTTTGATTATAGCCATTCTTTTGAGAATGAAGTGGTGTCTCATTGTGGTTCTGATTTGCATTTCCCTGATGGCTAATGATATTGAGCATCTCTTATGTGCTCACTGGCCATTTATATATCTTTGGAGAAATGTCTGTTCAGATCCTTTGCTCATTTTAATATTGGGTTATTTTTCTTATTACTGCTGAGTTTTAAGAGTTCTTTACATTTTCTAGATACAAATCCCTCATCAGATATATGACTTGCAAATATTTTTTTCTCATCTTTGGGTTGTCTTTTTACTTTCCCGGTTGTGTTCATTGCACAAAGTTTTAAATTTTGATGAAATCTAATTTATATATTTTTTCTTTGCCTTCTTGTGATTTGGGTATTATATTTAGGAAGACTTTTTCTAACTTAAGGTCCTAAAGATTTATTACTACAGTTGGCTCACCATCTCCCCAGGTTCTACATCCTTGGATATGGAGAACTGACTGTACTACACCATTTTATGTAAGGGTCTTGAGCATCTACAGATTTTTGATATCCGCAGGGTGTTCCTGGTGTCCCAAAGGACATCAAGGAATAACTGTATATTTTCTTCTGAGGGTTTAATAATTTTAGCTCTTACATTTAGGTTTATGAGTCATTTTGAATGAATTATTGTATATGTTGCGAGGAACACATATACAATAGGTGTATTGTATACAATAGGTGAGAAACACCTTCACTCCTTTGCATATTGATATCCAGGTGTCTTAGCATCGTTTGTTGGAAAGTTTATTCTTTCCCCATTGAATTGTTTTGCCACTCTTGTGAAAAACCAAATGACCATAAATGTAAGACTTTATTTCTGGAATCTCAATTCTATTCCATTGGTCTATGTCCTTATCTAAATACCACACAATCTTGAATACTGTAGTAAGTTTTGAAATTAGAAAGTGTGAATCCATCAACTTTTTCCTTTTTCAAGATTATTTTGACTATTCTGGGCCATATGAATTTTAGGATCACTGGTCAATTTCCACAAAAAGCCAGGTGGGGTATTAATAGGGATTGAGTTGAATTTGTATATCTATTTAAGAAGTACTGTTATCTTAATAATATTGTCTTTTGGTCAATGAACATGGGATGCCTTTCCATTTACTTAGGTCTTTAATGTTTTTCAACAGTGTTTTGTGACGTTATTATACAAATCTTATGCTTCTTTTAAAAATGTATTTCTATTTTATTCTTTTGAATGGTATTAGAAATAGACTAGCTTTTATAATTCTATTTTCTTAATTTTTCATTGCTAGAATATAGAAATATAATTGATTTTTGTATGTTTACCTTATATACTGCAACTTGCATAGGCTCATTTATTAGTTATAAGAGTGTTTTAGCAGACCTCTTTGGATTTTCTATATGTAAGATCTTGTCATCAACAGAGAGATATAGTTTTAATTTTTTCTTTTCATTCTGGATGCCTTTTATTTAATTAATTTATTTATTTATTTGCTTTATTGCCATGGCAATACATGAAATTTCAATATAATGTTAAATAGAAGTGGCAAGAGCATATCTTTTTGTTTTGTTCCTTATCTTAGGGAAAAAGCATTCAGTCTTTCACTACTATGATATTAGATGTGGCTTCTTTATAGGTGTCCTAAATCAGGATGAAGACATTCTAATGCTTTAATTTTATGTGTCAATTGGACTAGGACACTGAGTGCCCAGATATCTGGTGAAATATTATTCTGGGTGTGTCTGTGAGGATGTTTCTGGAAGAGATTAGCATTTGAATTGGGGCACTGAGTGAAGCAAATTGCCCTCCCCAGTGTGGGTGGACATAATCCAATCTGTTCAGGGCCCAATGAGAGCAAAAAGACAGAGGAAAGTTGGATACTCTCTCTGTCTGACTACTTGAACTGAGACTTTGGTCTTCTCCTGCCCTCAAATTGAGATTTACACCATCGGCTCCCCAGGTTCTCAGACTTTCAGACTCAGACTGAATTACACCACTGGCTGTCCTCCATCTTTAGCTTGCAGATGGCAGGTCATGGTACTTCTCAGCCTCCATAATAGTGTGTGCCAATTCTCTCTCTATATATATACACACATATGTACAGTTACACACACACACACACACATATATATATATGTAATATATAATATATATCCTACTGGTTTTCTTTTTCTGGAGAACACTGACTAAAACACATTCCCTTCTCTCCCTAATATTTTGAAAGTTTTTATTATGAAGTGGTGTTGGATTTGTCAGATGCATTTTCTGAGTCTAGTGAGATGCTCATGTGTTTTTTTTCTGTTATTCTATGGATAAGGTGTACTACATTAATTGGTTTTAGCATTTTAAAATGACCGTGTACTCCTGGAATAAATGAGAGAGACAGTGGAGGAATTAGGAACAAGATCATAAAGAAGTAATGCCCAAATAGATTTTGACAGAATGGAATAGGGATTTGACAAGGCTGAAGGAAATTCGTGGAAGAAGATAAGCCCATTAATAAATCTATTCTATTTTATTTACTTTTTTTTTATCCTCTTACAAGATATTTTGAGGACCTGGATATTGTGGTTATCTGGTTATCCAGAGCATGTCATGGAACCAATGGCACATTTAGGTGCTCAAGAAATTGGAAATGCATAAATGAGTCAATGGACAAGAGAATGGGATAGATGATTTATAACTAATATTCAAATGAGTCAGGTGAGTAAGTGAAATAGTAAAGTCATTGAAAAGCTTAATTCAGTACCTAGTCTTTTTTTTTGGCTGCGTTGGGTTTTCGTTGCTGCACACGGGCTTTCTCTAGTTAAGATGAGCCGGGGCTACTCATCCCCGCGGATGCTACCCCGCGGGGCTACCGCGGTGCGCGGGCTTCTCATTGAGGTGGCGGTGGCTTCTCTTGTTGCAGAGCATGGGCCCTAGGTGTGCAGCCTTCAGTAGTTGCAGCACATGGGCTCAGTAGTTGTGGTGTGCAGGCTTCAGTAGTTGTGGCGCATGGGCTTAGTTGCTCTGCCGCATGTGGGACCTTCCCAGACAAGGCATAGAACCCGTGTCCCTTGCATTGGCAGGTGGATTCTTAACCACTGTGCAGGGAAGTCCCAGTACCTAGTCTTTTGAATAAATCTTTTGCTCCATGTGTTGATTTGCATATTTATAAAAAATACATTACAGTACTGGGTCAATATTCTAATCGAATATTATACTTCTTTTATTCTTTGCCCACTTATATAACAAGGGATGTGACAACTTCTGCTGGTATGAGTTCCACTGTGTATATTAGATATTTTTTGAGGAAGGAATGTGAGGTTGTGGATTGAGGAGGGAGACTTCTAGATGTAGAGAAAATCACACTGTTATTATTAAAATATGTATTGTCTTGACAGAAAGTAAAGTTATAATTAACATATATACAAGATATACAAGATAAACTATAGGATAAATCAAGAAAGTTAAATAATTCTACCTTTTTTTAAAAAATGAAAATGTGCACAATCTTCATGGGAACATGACATTTAAGCTTAGTCCTAACAGATGGGCAAGATTTGGAAATTTGGAGATGAGGGCGATGCTGTTCCCAGAATGGGATAAGAAGACCAATAGGGTATATACAGTCAAGAGTGATTGTTTGCTTTGATAAGGATTGAGTTTGGGAAGAATAGTGAGAATTACAGATAGGTGGCTTTAGGAAAAAGAGTGATTTTTGAAGCTTCTTAAAGCTGTAAAACCTTTTCTTTAAGAGGTGTCTATATATAAAACTCCTAAAAGCAGAGCAGTTTGGGTTGCAGCAGGGGAGAAGGACTAGTACTTGACAGGCCCATCTCCTCTCCACTTGCTCTCAGCTGTGGTCAAAGATGGTGCTAGAATGAAATTCTCAGCCCAGGTATCCCTTAAAATCACTAGGGCAGCTTTTTAAAACAATATGAATGCTCAGACCAATTGAAACAAAATCTCTAAGAGTAAAGCCAAAACAGTTTTTTATTTGTTCATTTTTTAATCTGCCAGTGATTCTGAAGAATGTACAAAGATTGAAAGCCATTGTCATAGGGTATAGTGAAGCACTGTTGAAAAGTGACTCTTTTATGTCATCAGTCTTTAAATTGGGTAAGTTTATACCTGGGGTTACATAGACACTTTCTCAAATATTGGGAGTGCTAAAGAAAAAATTTTAAATTAAAAACGTGATTCTTAGAATATAAATGAATATGTATCAAAGATTTTATTGTTAAGACTCGTTCAAAGGAGAATTTGAATCAATTGGGAATACAAACATGAATTTGCTAATAGATGTAAAATTTCTTATAGTTTAATAAAATACGTGTGGAGTTACCTATTCTATAGGTTGTAAATCAATTTTATCTCTAACATATACAAATGGATAAGAATTGTTTGCATCACTATCAGTTTTCTACAAAATAACATCTACCCCTACAGGGTTGTTAATAATTAGTGTAAAGTCTTGGTGTGTGTGTCGTTTGAAAAATGCCATTGGAATTTTGATAGGGATTTGCATTGTATCTGTAGATCTGTAGCATGGACATTTTAACAACACTGATTCTTCCAATCCATGAGCATGAATATTTTCTCAATTATTTGTATATTCTTCAATTTCTTTCATTAATGTCTTGTAGTTTTCAATATACAGGTCTTTGCCCCATTGATTAATTTATTCTTAGGTATTTTTGATGAAATTATAAATGGAATTATTTTCTTTATTTTTCTTTCTGATAGTTCATTATTAATGTACAGAAACACAACAGACTTTTGTGTATTCATTTTGTACCCTGCAACTTAACTGATGTTTATTTGTTCTGTCAGTTTTTTTTATGGAGTCTTTAGGGTTTTCTACTTATAATATCATGTTATCTGCAAATAGTGACAGTTTTACTTCTTCCTTTTCAATTTAAATGCCTTTTATTTCTTGTTCTTACCTAATCTCCCTGATTAGGACTTCCAATACTATGACCCTTTTAATTGTTGAAATCACTTTGCTAATATTTTGTTGAAGATGTTTACATCTTCATTCATCAGGAATATTGGGCTGTAGTTTTCCTTTTTGTAGTGTTTTTGTCTGGTTTTGATATCAGGGTAATGCTAGCCGCATAAAATGAGTTTAGAAGAGTTCCCTCCTCTTCCATTTTTTGGAAGAGATTGAGGAGGATTAGTGTATCCAATCTTCTCTTGAGCGAGAGAAGAAGAAAGAAACAGAGGAACTAGAAAAGCAGCCAGTAAACAATGAACAAAATGGCAGTAAGTACATACCTATTAATAATTACTTAAAATGTCTCTTGGAGGCAGAAGAAAGCTGGAGTGGCTACATTTATATCAGAGAAAATAATGCTTAGTTAATATTATATGTATTCAATGTTTCACTATTTTATCTTAGAAATAAATTATTTATTCAATAATTATCTATTAACTAACTCAGTTTAATATTAATCTAAGGCTTAAGTTACCTAAATATCTTGGAAATTTTGTTTGACACACTTATTATTTATATAAAAAGTTTGAGAGAATCATGATTCAATTTATTTTAAAAATTATATCTTTTCATAATATTAAAATTTATATAGGAGTAAATTTAGTTTATTTGATTAGTAAACCAGTATAATAACAATAAATTCAGATTAAATATATTTTTCATGAGAAATCAAACCTCAGTCTTATAAAAATGAGATATGCCCTTGTATATTGATATACATTGATATTTTATATAATTGATAATTTATATAATTTATATAAAGTCATATAACCTTTTTTTGTTTGAATAATAATTATTTCAAAAGTCTGATTTGGATTTTTATTGAAAATGGCCTTTGAAAAGCGTCTTTTAGAGATTTTCACAATTCATGCATTAGAAATTCTGTTTACTGTTTTCTGAGTATTTGGAAATACTCAGTTTATATAAACACTTATTTCTGTAAGCTCATCAGAACAGTGCATTTTTTAATTTTAAGAGACGCTATAATATATTAATACCCTCTGAAGGTAGAAGTCAAGAGCTTCCTTAACAGGAGACACAGCAAGGAGTAATACTGAAATAGTGTTTAAAAACTATTGTAGAGAATATGGTCACTTCAATGACATAAAGAATCATTCCCAAAAAGATAATGTAAGTTTTGCCCTCTAATAGAATTATTTCTTTTCTTTGTCTATAGGATATATTTGGTCTTAGTGCATAATATGTAATCCAGAATATAGCCTTTGCAGGTGAAAATTTAATAAGAGTATCTCATATATGCCCAAGTGAAATATAAATTAAAGTAATGGTAAACAGCAAAAACAGGGGTTTGGGCAGCAAACGCTTGGTTTGAGAATGGAAAGAGAGAGATTTTAAGTTGTAATAGTACCTCTTTGTTTATAATCCCTTTCTTAGGGCATAATAAAAGTTTCCTCCAAGACAAAAAGTCACCTGGAAGTTTATTAAAAAGTTAAAAATCTGGGCCTTTCTCCCAGTTTACTGAATCAGAAACTCTGTCATTGGATTGAGAAGCTTCCATTTTTAGCAAACACTCCAAGTGATGTTTATGAATGATAAATTTTGAAACCAGAACTCTTTAATAGGTGACACCTACTTTTAAATACACTTATGCTTATAGTTGCAAATATGCATAATAGAGTAAATGTTCAATCTCAGTAAAAAACAAAAAATCTAACAACATAGGGATCCTTTTGCAATGAAAGATATATATTCAGAAAGACTCCTACTATCTGGAAAAACTTCTTTGTTGACTTTTCTTCAGAAATTTAGAATCACTAAGATTTTTCAATATCTTTGTACAACTCAAGATATGTCCTATTTTTGTCTCATCTTATACATGTTTTCCAATTATAAGATTATTTGCATTAAATAATACTTTTAAAGGATCAGGAATGTGATATATAAGAATACTGGCATATATAAAATCATTCCCAAGTGGGTTCTAAATCATCAGTAATTACTCAAAGCAAGTCTTTAGACCATCATTCCTTAGGACACTGTGTGAACCAAAAGCTTTATGGTGGTCAAGTGTGAGAAATACTGCATTGTGTAGCACATCTCAGTGCAGTGAGTCACAGTGAATGTCGACGTATCAAAGGCTTTGAGAAGTCTTGAAGTGCTGCAATGCAATCTGTTCCAATACTGTTTAACTTAACTAAGGTATTTGGTCACTAGTAATATATTAAAGGATGAGGAAATATACTTTTAGATGCACTAAATTATGTGAATCATAGTGTTTTTTAATTAACAATCAAGATACTATATTAAATTATACTAACTCAAATTCTGTAAGTATTTTTAGTAATTGATTCTGTACTATGTAACTTTGATTACTTGTGTCTAGGGGAATTCAGCAAACTTGCCTTTTTGTAAAGGATTTTACATAATAAATGCATTTTCTAAAATGTAAGTGATACCAAGGAGTATTACAAAGAATTAAAATGAGACATGCAAAATTCCTTACACTTTTTTTATTTCAATAAATGATTTTTGAGCATATACTATATGTGCTAGAAAATGTGCTAGATTCTAGGGATACTGATTAATAAGAGAGCTATATCGTGCCCTCCTGGAGTCTGTAATTCTGTAGAGAAGACAAATACTAAAGACCTAATTAGATATATGTTGAATGCTAAATAAAAGGTAGAAGGTGCTATAGAAACTGTATCAGTCAGCGTTCCCCAGAGAATGAATGATGATGAATCAGAGGAGTTTAGGCTCCTCTTAAAAAAAGAGTGGTTCACTATCAAATGTAAAATAGATAGCTAGTGGGAAGCAGCCGCATAGCACAGGGAGATCAGCTAGATGCTTTGTGACCACCTATAGGGGTGGAATAGGGAGGGTGGGAGGGAGAAGCAAGAGGGAGGAGATGTGGGGATATATGTATATGTATAGCTGATTCACTTTGTTATAAAGCAGAAACTAACACACCATTGTAAAGCAATTATACTCCAATAAAGATGTAAAAAAAAAGAAAGAGTGGTTCAAAAATGGTCTGTGGAATCTGAATTTGGAATGGAGGTAAGTGACGTTAGAAGATAGAGGGAGCATAGGATGAGAAAAGAAAGGCTGGTGGTCAGCCCACCACCCCCCCCCCCGCAAAAAAAAAAGTGCAGTGGAATAAACTGAGTAGATAAGCAAGAAGGATGAGAGTTTGTAGTTGTGCAGTAGAATGACTTACTAAAAGAGTGGAGGTTGCTGTGGAGGAGTAGAAAAGATTTTTGCAGAAGATAAAGAAGTTAGACCTTTACCCAGTTGTCCATATGGACATCAAATTGCCGGTATCATATCAAGAATTAGAATGGAGGACACTGTGGCATTAGGTGATAGTGTCTTAAATGAGTGAAGGAGTGACGAGGCATTAGGTAGTGACTGTAATGAAGAGACAGAGGAATTTATAAAGTCTTATAGTGTGAGCTAAATAGGAGAAGAACTTTTTAGATGATAAATATACTTGAAATGGCTTAGATGGAGTTATTCTTCTGAGTTAAATGCAGCAGTGCATTTGGTTGCTTGTAGAAGAAAGTGTAATTCCTTTCTGGATGTAAACATATTTTTAAAAATCATGACCGTTGCATTCCTGCAGACGTAAGGTTTTTCTGAGCCCCAAATATTCATATACTCCAAGAGTTAAGTCCATAAGCTTAGTTACTAGTTAGCTTCTTATTTCATGCAGAGTTTGGCTTAGATGTCAGCATGTTAAGGATCAAATCTGATGGGCTGAAATTCTACACATACATACATCACAGGTATTTCAAGAAGGGGGGAGGGTCTCTTAATGAGAGAACTGATGGTTGATGTATGTACTTGATAGCACATTTCCACTCCTAATTATGAAGAGTTTAAGAATAGTATGCCCACATCTCTACCATATATTACCTAGATCTTAAAAAATAAGGCAGTTGTTACTAGGTGACTAAGTATAGAATTATATATTGCTGTTGAGTTGTCTTTTTTGACACTTAGATAGTAACCACATGGTATTTAATTCTGATTGACAGCTGTTGGATACTTACACTCATCTTACTTTTTCTCTTTGAATATTGCTCTCTTTAAGCTCATTTTGTCTTTGATATCTTTATGGCATATATTTGAAGCAATTTCTGACAGAAAGAAGTTAGAATATAAAAGACAATTTCCATCAATTTTTTTCTGGTCCTATTGCTGATACTTCTAAAACATTATGAAAGAGTAGTTGAATTAAACTATGCCAGTTGGGCATAAATATTAATAATTAGTTCACTTGAATGGGAAGTATGTGCATAACATTTAGAATCATTTGCTAATGATCAGTTTTTTATTCATTAGAAAACTATTTATTTACTATTAGCAAATAAATGACAATTTTTTTGCAGTATTAGCTGTTGACTCTAAATCTTTCCTCTTCTCTAGTTTCTTATACTCCTTAATGGTGTAACTATGGCTATTTCTCAAGTGCTATTTTGTTCCTACTTCTATATGTTATATTAATCATGAGTCACAACATCTCATTTCTCATGGTCAATTCTGGAAAACATATCATATTGTCAACCAATTAGTTGCATCCAGTAGTCATGTAAACAGATGTTGCATAGTAAACAAACAAACAGGAATACTCTCCCAAATTCAAAGAGTTATAATCTCCCAAATTCAGTTACTGTGAATAGAATTTTACTCTTCCTGATGGCCACATGGGAATTCTATTTTTTAGTAAAGTGACATTTAAATTCAAATTTATTCTGTTGACACTGAACTACCACTATTTGAAAAGTCTTTTGATATATTTTTATTTTAAATGTTGTATCAGTAAAATGTCTGGATTACAAATGTTCTTTGATCACAGGTAATCAAAGGATGAGAGACCTCATCATTAACTATCAATCAAATCCAGCAGAAAGCTCCCACCCTCCTTCTCACAGTTCTTGTTTCCATGTAAGCTGTTCCTTCTACAGTCTCCACATTTCTCCCAATTTCTGTCATCCAGAGTTAGAATATCAATAGATTGAGAACAGAAAGTTTGAGAAATGAATGACTAAGAAGATAATCAGTAGCCAGCACAGAAAGAACTGTCATTTTTTGGTAAGGTTATGTTGGTTGGAAATAACAAGGGCACTTTCATATTTCCTCAAATAATGGTGGGTAGGGGTTAAGATAAAGACACATATGACTGGGAACCCACCACAGCTGGATAGCCAAATTTCAGTAAGGTCACAAACATAAGTTGTATTGTGTTAATATGACTCATTGGCATAACATTTTATAACTTATTGTCATAGTAGAGATAAATAGAATAGTTTTGTTATATTTTGTTTCCAGACAGGACAAATATCATGTGTATGCTGATGGAAATAATTCAGTACGAAGGGAAAGATGATGTATAAGTGGGAAAAACTTTTGAAATAATGTCCTTGAGTAAGTGAAAAAGGATGAGGTCTAGAGCAAATGGAGTGACTGACCTTTAGGAGCCAGTAAAGGAAGGGAAGGCAGAATGGATTGATGCAGATGTAAGTAGGTGAATAGCAGTAGGTAAGATTAACCTGAGGTTTTAGATATTAATTTAAAATGAGATTTGCCCTTGTGGTTGTGAAATTTTCTCTACAATTCTCCCTGTTCAGCTGCATGGGTGCAAGAAGTTAGATGGAAAGCTAGATACAAGCTGGGTTGTGGTTTAGCCAAAGATGGAAGTAAGAAAGGTAAGGGAACTGTGATCTCTGAATAGAGAGTGATTTTTACAATTGAGCAGGGAATTTAAGCTGGGTAAGGAGGAAAGACAGGCTATCAAAGGGTAAGATGCAGTAAAGAAAGTGTTAGGGTTGAAAGATTGTTGGAGAAATTAGAAGTAGTGATCCGAGGGTAGAATTCAGAAATCTGATTATGGAAGTATTGCAATTTTTAGTAATCACAAAGTTTATGGTATGACTATGGGAGAGAGAGTGGCCAAGTGGCAGGAAAAAATAGGTTCAAGGACTTTGAGGACAGGGTGTGGGAATTATCAACTATGAGACAGGAAAAATATAAGGGAGCGTGGTTCTGAACAAGGAGCCCGACTCTGTGAAAAGTGAGGGTGAGTAAAAGGCAGCACCAAGACAGAGAGGATGAGATGATCTGATGATGTGAAATTTTAAAGCATGAAGCAATTTATGGAGTAATAAAAGAAAATGGGATGGAAAGAGAAATGATAGGAAAAGAGAGCCTCAGCTCAACTCAGTGGCACAAGATCTGTTGGGGGAAAGAAAAAGCTACCACTGGAGAGGACTATAGGGGAAGCATCATCTTTAGGAGAGAACTAGATATCTGTTAAAGCTAGAAGGTAAGCAGGATGTTCATAGAAGACGTGGAGCACAGAGAGGCATTTGCTGAGTGCCAGAGGGCTTACTGGAAGACTTGCGAGTATTGGAGTATAAGAAGCGGTGTGCAAGAAGTGGCTCTCTCTTCATCCCTCTTGATGGAGATAAGATTTTCCAGGACTCACATTTGACTGCTGAGGGAAGGATGTGTTTATACTGCATGCAAAGGTTCTGCCTTGGTAACATGTTCTGGTGAAACTGGTTCTTACTTCTAGCATGTGGACTCCCACTTCACTTTGGTGACAGGGGAACCCTAAAAAGTATACTCGTTTTTTTTTAAGTTAGATATTCTCTATATCTTAAGCCCCTGAATATTTTGCCTTCCCCTTATTCACTCAGTAAATACTCATTAAATCTCTCCTAAGCATCAGGTGCTGTAGTGAGTACTTAGTCTCTGTCCTGCTGCAGCCAGGAGCAGAGGAGAGAGACAAGCAAGTTACTTCACAAATAATGACCAATTAAAGCTATGGTGATTTCCAGAGAGGAAAACTGCCACTTGTCAGAAAAGCATATAACTGGAGATCGAGATTTGTTTTTGTTGTCAGAGGGGTTTCTTTGAATAAGTGACATTTAACATTTTTTGAAAAGGTGCTGGTGAGGTGTGCAAACATGTCAGGCAGGAGGAAATACAAGATAAGGAACTGAGGCAGCCCCAAGCTTGGTATTTTTCATGCAGTCTACAATTCCCCTCCACTTCCCATTAAATCTCATACCCTCCCCAATGCACATAGCTTCTGAGATTGTCAAAAAGGGCAAATGCCTTTTGAAACTTTTTAAGACAACTTCACAAATGATTATTTTCAGCAGAATGAAGAATGTCCTACTATTGTTCACACTTCTCCAACTGCTTTTCGTGAGTCTGAAGAAAAGGGAAATTTCTTTCTGAGTGAAGTAGTATCTTAGTGGTCCCTAAGTAGAACTGGAGATTGGTATTGATATATTTCCAAAGTAGTTTCTTATGTTAGTGGCAGAAGAATTTGAAGAGCTGAGAAGAAATATAAGAGCAGTAGCATGACTTACTCAAGGTCTTTTAAAAACCACTTGCAGGTGGCTGCCTTCTTGCTATGTCCTCACGTAGAGAAGAAAAAGAAAGAGAGTTCTGTGTCTCTTCCTCTTCTTATAAGGGCACTAATCTTGTCACGGGGGCCTCACCCTCATGACTGCATAGAAACCTAATTACCTCCCAAAGACCTTACCTCCAAATACCATCACATTGGGGGTTAGGGTTTCAACATATGAATTTTGGAGGTACATAAATATTCAGTATATAACACAAATCATATAATAAATAAATTAAAATTGTCTTTGAAAAAGTAGAAGATTAGAAGCAGCAAATTAATCATGACGCTTTCAGTTTTTTCAGAACAGGCAACTTGGCCTAGTTCCTGGTCAGTCAGTTGTCTCTACATCTTCCTGGGTCCCTAGTCAAGCAGCTTTTTATAAATCATGCCCCTAGGCAATAGAATTCCACCTTAATCTATCATGCCAAACAGTAAGCCAGGCTCCAATTTTCCACCTTGCCTGGAACACATGTGTTCCATTTACAACATGAGCTGAATTCTCAGCCATCTCTGCCTGATTCCTGATGCAGATTCAAGCAGTCTGGTGACATTATTCCATTAACCTTTCTACTTTGTTTTGTTTTATTTTGTTTCAAGATTATTAATATATTTATTTTTTCTTAGCATCATGGACTTAAGATTTTCTCTTTTTATAATACCATCTTTACCAGAAAATCCTTATATATTTCTTAACTTGTGAATTAATCTAAGAAAAGTACTTACTATACAACAGATTCACTGAAGTTTAACATCTTAGATACCTGAGAAAGACTAGCCCAGACACTCATACAGAAGGTTAGAAGGTCATACGGTGCATTGTCTACGTCATCAACATCATTCAGCTCAAAAATTGTCAACTGAGCATCTTTAATGCTCAAAGTCTATTAGACACGAATAGCCAATTTAAAGTGGTAAATGATCCTTGACTTAAAAGATTTTTACCATTTAGTAGAGGTGTCAGCCCTATAGATTACCATACTATGAGGAAAAAATTGTTACTATATAGTAACAAAAAATTGTTACTATAATAATCTATAGGGTGTCAGCCCTATAGATTACCATACTGTGAGGAAAAAATTGTTACTATAATGATAATACACTCAGAGTTCTTTAGGAATTCAAAGAAATTGTGGTTCATTCTAACATGGAAAGTCAGGAAAGGAGGGATATGGGAGTAAATTTACAGAGGAGTTATCATTTGCACAACGCCTTGAAAAATTTCAAAGAAAGAACAATGGAAAAGAAAATACTTTCTTCTTCCTCTGAGATGAAATGGACAGAGAAGAAAAGTGTAGGTTTAAAAGTAGTTTGAAATGAAAATGAGAAAATAGAATTCACTTAGATGGCGTTAATTTTCTTAGGTGAGCAGATGAAAAACAGTTGTGTGGTTAATGAGACTGAGGTAGGGATCAAAGGTATAGGAGGATAGCTGGGTGGTTGCTTAGGTGATGGATAGATGGAAGGAAAGAAATATAGAAAATAAGAAAGCAAACATTTATTGAATTCTTAGTCTCTGCCAGGCAGTGTATTTTCACATCCACTTTATCAAGCCAAATTGAAAGGACAAAAGAAACTGGGAATCTTTGAATTTTTGGTGGCTATGAATATTCATTTATATTAATTTGTCATCAAAGTTCAACAAAGAGAATTTGTGGGTGGTCTTTTTAATCCTTAGCCATGACTATTCATATAACTTGGGCCTAGTCTCTTCCTCTTAGCAGAGAAATAACTTCATGTCATTCATCTGTGTCTTTCTCTAATGACTGTGTTTTCTGAATGGTTTCTTCAGAAATAATTTTTTTTTGTAAAAATGAAATGTGTGGAGTTAAGCTTCAACACCATGAAGTTTGCATTTATGGTCACTCTACCATACATATATGATCATTAAATTGTTCAGTTTTAATCTGGGTGGTGGACTGAATAATCATCCATTTAATCTAAATGTGAAGGAAGATAAGCTAAAGGATAAAGATAAATCTGCTTCCTTCTTCACTCAGATGCTGGATTTGGAAGAAAGAAGGGAGAGGGAAGTTCCCTTGAAAGGAGAGAAACACCTCTAAAAGATCAGAGTCCAAATATCCAGTTTTCCTAGGATAGTCCTGATTTTCACCTGTTTAAGTCAATTTAGTCCTTTTAATTATTTTAGCACCCACTCTTCATTCTCAAAACTGTTCCATTTGGGCAATAAATGGCCATCCTCAAACAGAAAACTTGAACTTTTAATTGGTTTAATATATACACGAAAGTCATGGTTTTAACCTGGAACAGAGTAAACTTGGCAAGCTTAACCAGTAGTTGTCTTTTGGTTGGTTTTCTCTTCATCCTCCCAAATTTCTTGCATATCCCACTATCATAGGAAACTCAAACTCAGATCAAAATTAGGTTAACTATAGAAAATCATGGTTATTTTTGTACATTAAGTATTTAAATCTCAAGCCTGCTGCATCAGTCTTGGGTAGACAGTTCAGTGTGAACTGCTGCTGTGTCTCTAATTGTCATTTTCTTGTCATCGTCTTTTAGAACATCCACAAAAAAACCTTTAGTGCAACCATAAACCTAGAGTTTCTCTCTGTTGATTAACACACTTTTGCACTAATAAGTGTCCTGTCAAAATATTACTGGATTTCCAATATTATACAACACATTGGCTTAAATTATTACTATCTTGTATATTAATGTAATTGTTTGGTTAATGAACAAAATATTTTGCTTGGTGAGAAATTTACTTGAAATCACTCTTTCATTTCATATGAAGTAGAGCCAAAACACACTAAAAACTTTTCTTACCTAAAAGTGCCCCACAATTTCCTATCAATCACAAAGAGAATATGTTGTGTTTGAATAATGCTGTTTTAGGAATGTTTAGTGATTATTTACTATTATTTACAATTATTTACAATTCCTTAAACTAGGTTTGTTGATTTTTTTAAATCTTAGGTTTCGAATTCTTGAAATCCTATCCTGGTTTTATTTTTGGAACATGAGCTTGAAAATAACCATAATTTTTGAGAATTTAGAAAGCATGTTTGCCATACTGCTGTCCATAACATGGACACCTTATATCATTTATTTTGAACAAAATAAAAGCAAATTAAATATTTTCACAGACAGAACAAAGCTGATCTTTTAAAAAAAATCTTATGTTCTATGTGTGGTACAGCTACATGAGGTAACCTTTCATAAATTACGTTTAATATTCAAATATCAAATGGATAAAATTACCAAAAAGTCTCAAATATTTGTTTAAAGTTATTAATTCGATAGGTGTTTATGTAATGGGGAAAGAACAGAACTGGGAACACAGAGCTTTGGCTCATGTTCAATTTTAAATGATAATCTGTTAACGTTAAACTGGAGAGTTTACCATTCCCAGTAGAAAAGTTATCTGGAAATGTATGGAATGAGATTTACTTTTTGGCTGCATCCTAACACAGAAGATAAGGGATGCTAAACTCCCCATTCTTGTGTGTGGGATAGTACCTGGCCAAAAAAGAATTATCCTCCACAAGATGTATCTTTAATAGCTTTCCCCTTGACTGGAACATTGGAACCCAGATTCATTTATTTTCTTTGGGCTTCAGTGAATCTTCAAGGATACTTCCAGTTTTGAAATACTATTCAGCAGTTATTTAGAAAGAATTAAACTGAAACAATTACCCTAGTAGGATCACAGATATATTTGTGGTTTATACATATGAATACACATCAAACACATGCACACACATACAGGTTTTCACTTTTAACAGCATCTTCTCTGAATGAGATTTGATCAAAGCCTGCTCCATTTCAGAATCAATTCAAGGAGAATTAGTTATGGAAGCAAAAAAGGATCTTTTCATAAGATTATTTTCCAGAAGATGATCCATACATCAGACCCCAATAATGAAATTAAACTACATTTTTAGAGCAGTGGTTTTAAAGCATCTGTTTTTTTCTTTAAAGAAACAACATACTTTTTTCAAATAAAGTAACACACATAGCTCTCCAATGGAGAAAATGTATAAAAGTTGAGCTCTTCATTGTCCCATGGTTGCCACCTTCTCCACACCCTGTCTTCCTCTTCAGAAACACTAGAAAAGTCACTGTTAAATCCAAGGACTTCATAGAATATTATGGAAAATGTATTGCTGTGAATTAGAGATCACCAGACTAAGTGACTAGTCAGAAAATAAGCAAATGAAGTCAATTGTGCCAGTCCTGGACAATCAGAAGTGTAGGTATGAAGTGAATTTGAGATGCCATATCATCCAGTATTTTGTTCTTAAGGACGGCTTTTTTGCTGTATTCCAGATTAGACATTGTTACATCGTTAGAAGAACCTTTGTTCATTCATTATAATGAAACATTTATCTTAAAAGCCACCATGCTTCTTAGATATTTCAGGCCCAGTAACATGATAAAGTCCTAACTCCTTCCAGCTGTCTAGAGAAGTAGTTCCACATCTCTCTCAGTCACGTTCTGGCTTTTTGCATCTTCTCTGAACAGAGAGTATGAAGTCTTCCATGGTTTTTGGACATTCATTGCCTTCTGATATGTTTGTGCATGTTTTGGATCTTATTCTGAAAACACGTATATTAGCTACGTTCAATGAACCAGATGTGGTCAATAAATAAGGCTTATCTCCATTAGCCAAACACCAGGACTATAAATATGCATAATATTCTTATCCCTTAATGAAAGAAGCCAAAAGGTAATCACTGGATGGCAAAAAAATGTGAATGTGAAGTAATAGCCCAGGTTGGCCTTGAAAGGAAGTTCTTAGGATGGATGCAGAGAGCATCCATTGTAATAGAAGAGTGTGGAAGAGAGGGGGAAAAAAAGAAAATGGTAATGAAATAGAATGGAAAATGAAAGGAAAGACAATGCTAAGGTACACATATGTTTGGAACTTAATTTATATCAAAGTGTGTGGTATATGTAATATTTTTGCCCACATTATATAATTACATCATATACTTTCTGTCCAAAAAGTGAAAAGATGTAATATAAAACCTATTGCACATTTTATACTCATGCTATTGAGAAAAATGTGTCTTACAAAGTTCATACCACATGCGTTTTTTACTATGAGGAACTACATTTGAATATGAATTTATGCACTTTTATCTCTGTCTGGATTTCAATCTCTTGCAAATTAGCAATTAAATTGAACTAAATGCACTTTTGATAGGATTTAAATGCCCTTTGATTCTTTTTCAGAGCACTCATAAATATGATCTTTTTATTTTAGTGGGCTACAAATATGAATTCAAAAAATGAAAACTTATTTTTTTATTTCATCAAGTGACAAAGGAATACAGAACTCAGAATTTATAATGATGGAGATGTATCCTTAAATTATTCTTTTAATTTTACGTTCATTATATTTTAGTGTATGTGTGCGAGTTATGCCTCATACTCAAAATGAGAAGAGTGACTTAACAACTGGTGAATGTGTTGGTGTGGTTTGACTGGATACTTTACCTGAACTAACCACACATTCGTCAGTTTTCATATTTTCTGCGTCGTTTGAACTTGACAGCTCTCTTTTGTCATCACACTAGCCTTGATAGTCATAAGGAGATAAAAGTGTTTTAAATGTCATGATGAAAGATTTGGAGGTTTATTTGCTTTATCTATTAGGCATGCTTGAACATATACGCCTGTATTTTCTGTCTTGTTTCGATGCATTAGTACTTCACTTCCCTGCATGGCATGGTGAAGCTGTGGAAGAGTATTACTTCTAGACCTGATTACGATATTGCACCAGACCATTAGCAGAGAATCATTCTATTATAATTCATGCTTGAAACAGTGCCAACGCTCATTGGTTGAATAAGTGAATCTGTAAAAAAAAAATCTATTATATATATAAAAAAAGGTAAAAGTCATTTTCAGTTTAAGAACTGTAGTCTACATCATGGGAGTTATATTGTTACTTACTCTATACTAATTTTTGGGAACACTTTTATATAAGACATTGGTGAAGACATAGCTGGCTACATTCAGAATGGTTGCATTTTAGGTTGACTCTTTAGAATCATAGCAAATGAAATTCTAATAGTAAGCAAACAAAATAAAAACAGATAGGTGGTAATCCTTTATTAATTCCATAAATAATCACATAATTTTGCTTTAGTAATTTCTGTCACATTGAAATTTTAAGCCTAATGCAGAGGGATCTTTGACCATTTTTAATAGTAAGTTTACCTTGTGTATAAATGTAGTGAAAATGTAATTGCTTGTTAAATTCCTATTAGGTGTATGATACTCAGTATAAGACATATGGGATTAATTAAATATGTGCTAAATCGTATTAATGAATTTGTGTTAAACACCATTAGCTTCCTGTATTATAATTAATTAGATGTATATTAATTATTAGCATAATAAAATTTATAAGTAATTATGTATACAGTTGTATTTAATTACATGAATATATTTATATTGATCAAATTATATGTATAGATTTACATTTTAAAATCTTCATTTTTCTAAATTCCAATCAGTATAGATTTACAAAGTACATAATCTTGACCATATACAGTCAACATAAATACTTTTTCTGTAATTTCTTTTTTCTGTTTTCTACAGGCTTAATCTCTCATTTGATTTGCATTCATTTCTGTGAAATGGTAGCATTAATTTCCTTTTCTTTTTGGACTTAAAATTCTCTGTACCCCTATTTATAAATGTAAGTCCATAACCAGTTACCTTGGAAACTATTTAAAGAACATATTCTCTTTTCTATCTGTTTTATCAGATCATAAAACTGCCTTCTTTCACCTTCATCTACTGCTTCAAATAACTCAGTGCTGTGGGAACTGATAAGCTCAGGGTTTATGCCAGTGTTAGGTCTATGTGTATATGTGTACATGTGTGTGTTTATATTTTGTAGATGACTTATAAAACTTAATCATAATGACCTTGTATATTGCTTCACACCATCAATAATGAGGGGCTAACTAACCATGTGACTAAAAACTGAATTTTGAGATAATTTCTCTTATTAGTATTCTAACATCTGAATCTGTAGTATGTAGTATTTCACCAGTGAGATATATACAGTATTATAATAGTTTGTATTAGACAATATGTTTGGAGTTATTTTTAACTCTAATCTGCACTATGAGAGATTGCAGATTGAAACTGCAGATTGCCAAAGAGATCGCAAAACAGTGTAATAACAAAGAATATAGGTACTGGGGTTCCACTGTCTAAATTTGAATTGAGCTACTTAATACTCTGTAACTGGAGCATAATAAAAGTACCCACTTCATAGGGTTATAATGAGTTAATTCTTGTAAGCACCTAGAATATATAGCTAATGCATGTTATAGATCTAACCAATTGACTTGAAAAGAATGGATCTTAAACTTTACTTAAAATCTATGCTAATGCATTGCTGATGATCTGAAGAGAAATTTAATTTACATCTATAAATCTGTAATCTGGGTGTTAAATGTCAATAAAATCAGATACTGAACTGCATAAATGCCATGCATTTTTTCAGCCCCAATTTTTAAGTAAAAGTATGTTGAATTTGTGTATTTTTATAAAAGAACCTTAAGGAGCTTGTTAATTATTTTTGGATGTCCTTGCAGACAGTCCCCCTCTGTTGCACACCTCACACTTTTTGTACATAAATACTTCACAGTGATTTTGATGTTTTCAGATTCTTACTTTATCAAAGACATTTATTAATTAGGTTAGTCTTTGAGTGTGTTATCTACATTATGGATTGAGACATACATGCTTGGATAGAACATTAGATTTTTAACTCGTCATATCACTTAGGGCATTTTTATTTGATATCACTTCTAGTCAGTTCATTTGGGAGAAGAAAGCAAATGAATTGTGAGTTGGAAAAATTAGTTAGCTAATAAATTTGGGATTAGCAATGGTTTTGTCCAACTGAGAAAATTCAATTATCTTAAGTAAGTAATTTTTTATTTCATAAGAACTCACAAGCCTTTTTTTCTCACTTATCCTACCTGGAAAAAATTATTTCACCTGAACCTCAGTTTCCTCAATACATCATGGAGCTCAGAAATTCTACCTTGCAAGGTTCTTTATACCTGGAAGTTCATAAAACACACTTAACAGAGGGTTAAGCTCCTCACTGATACACAATACATTTTAGTGTCCTTATTTCCTAAGTGGAAACTATGATTTTTTTTAAAGTACTTTTGCTATCTTGGATATTTTCATAGTATTAGATTCTAGAAGCAGACATTTACTAAAAATATGATTACAACAGACAGAGGCTTTAATACAATATTAGATTATGCTTCATGACTCCTTTTAAGCCATTAGAGGAAATGTGAGATTGATTCAAAGAAATAAGGCATCTTCCAGGAACAGTCTCCTAAATATATAGATATTTGTTCTACTCTCTATTTGTTCTATGCAACAGGAAACTTACCTATCATTTCAGTATGGATAATACATTAAGTAATTGCAATATTTTTAGTTGTATGGGGTCACCAACATATGAATTGCCTCTTATTTGTAGGAATGATTTATTTCTGCCACACTGATAATATGGTGAGCTATTATCTAGTGAGTATTCACTATATACTGGATATATATGATGACAGGCACTTTTCATGATTTATTTCATATAATTATTACAACCAGGCTATGATCTGGGCACTCCTATTATCCACATATAAAAGTAAGGAAATTAAAGTTTATAGAATTTAAGGACTTGATGAAAATACAGATATAAAGTTCCAGAGTGAAGATTTGAACTCAGGCCTTACTTCACAGCCACCAGTTCAAACTACTATATGCTATATTTTTGTTGCTTTTTCTAACTCAAATTTCCACTTAATATTTCATGTTCTCTGAAAATAATGAGTTTGATCATTGTAACTAATGACAAGTGATTCTAAACACACTCTGAAGTCTGAATATCTCTGAGAGAGGAAATGGAAGATTAGCACATGCAGAGTCAGAACACGATATGAAAATGTAAGCATGTCATTTCAGATGGCTTTATGAACAGAAATTCCTACAAAAGTCTTATTCTAATTTGAGTAAATAACAGTCAAAGAGAGGAGTTTTAAGTCTACTCCAATTTTTCAATGGTGTCTTAGTATCTTATTTGGGAAACAATTTTCTTTTCTTCAGGCCCAAGCTAAGTAAGTGAATATTGAAAAATGACAGGTAGACATAAACAAATAATAAATTAATGGGGTCATTGTGGGGACACATGTTTCATTGTGATTAATTTCTTAATTCTTTTCTACATCTACCTTAGGGAATAAATTGTAAAACGGAAGGTTTTAAAATACTGTGTCCCTTCATTTTAATGGTAGATGTGCATACTAAATGCCCTATGTTGAGTAAATAATAAATTAAATAAAAAATAAGTAACTCTATGTATGTACAATAAAATGTTTCATTGAAAGATCCTACAGGTGTAAGATGCATATGCTAAAGTGTAAGCCGTTCCATGAACTGCTCTTGTTGATGCATGCTAGAATAATATTGTCAAATATAACAATTTTTGACTGTATTCTTCCTTTCTGTGGAGTCCCACCTTAGCCACTGGTGATAATGAGTCTCAATAGTCAGTGATTATTAATTGTTATTAATTTTCTCTTTCCTGAGTGTTTCCCATGGGCCAGGCACCATGCAAAATACTTTACACATAACATATCTTCTTTAGTTTTTCATTCCCATTTCATAGAGGAGGGAGCTGAAGCTTGGAGAAGTTTAGTAACTTGCCCAATGACAAGCAAGTAGTGTGAAGCTGGGGTATTTGACTCCAAAGCCCCAAATCTTATTTACTGTGGTTTCCTACAGCTTCCTACTCATTGCTATTTTGTTTTATAAAGGGTAAAAATATTGAAAAAAATATGAAACACTTCATGAAAGTGTTATAGGACTTTGATAGGTAGCTGCTTGTGAGCCCAGGTTTCTATATTAGCAAAGTAAAATATAATACTTAAACGGATAATATATTTATTTTATGGACCAATGGAAAATTCAAGGAGATTCAGAAAAGTATAGCAAATGTCCCCCTAATTATTTGTGGTACTCTATTCAATGTCAAGTCAATTCTCTGTGAAATAGAAACCTAAAAAATGTTTTCATATTCATAATGATACTTTGACACCTGGATTAGTGATAATAGAACTAAATACTGTGTGTCTGATTTTGTCATTATTGCTGGAAGTAATAGAAAAGGCTCTGTAAACATAGTTTATAACTGACCTTAAAACCTCTATGTTCTCCTCATGCTTCTTTAATAATTATATCAATATGCACATAGGGAATAAGCAATGCCAAGTTATATCATGTATGAGAGAGTCAGATTAGTTTAGCTAATCAATACTGTAATCTAATTTCTGGGAATATTTATGCATATGATATACACCAAGTATATAATGAAGAAAAAGAGGATACATATATATAAACATATAATTTTACATTTATTAATAGAAATTATACTGCTTTTGAATTTGTAGAAATGGTAGAATTTTTTTGTTTTTTTGCAGTGAAGTCATTTAGAGTTGGATTACTGTATAGAAGATTCATACATTATTTGCAATAATGGAAAATTTCTCATTTTTGTGCACATGTCCTCGTAATCAATAGTGTTAATTTTTATGTTAATTAGGAAATAGATACAAGGGAGCAGATCAGCCGGGTTCGGAAATCAGCCATAAATAGCTTTTCCACAGAGATTCATGATGTTGTTCCCAAGGAAAGACACAGTTACATGACCTCAGATTAGTCTCTTCCTTATTATTTGATTTTTTTTGAATAAATAGATTGCTCTATGTTCTCAAAGTAAAAGGATGATACATTCTAATATTGCTGGAGCATTTGAAATGGCATAGATAAAAGCCTATTTAGGGGGGCATAAGATCACCATAAGCCTCTGGTCAATTTCCAGAGTATTCATACATATCAGAAAGGACTCAAAGAAAAACAGCAAAAAAGGAAAGATAATGAGCCCATCAAAGCAAATGCTTAATGCAGTTCCACTTTGGCATTAATCATACTCTATGTGGGTGAGGGTCAAAAGCAGCTCTGCCTTTGGTAAAGGCAAAAAGAAAAACCAAGCTAGTGATTTCAGACAGATTGAAATTTTTAAAGTGAGACATAAAGGTCACAAAATCAGATTCAGTTTGCGGAAGCACAGTGGGCAAGTTTTAATGACTTCTCAGCAGAGCTTTTTAAGAGAAGTACTCCAGTTTGAGCTATCCAGGCAAGCTAAACTTTTTTATCAACAGGAAAAGAGATGGAATATTCTAAAGATTAAATGAAATTATAAAAGTTGCTTTTATTGAGGGAATTTTACTACTTTGGATGATTAAAGTATCTTCTTTATAAAAAGGATTTAAAATGTGTGCAAGTTTTATTTAGTACACATAATTTAGATATCACTTTATATTACAGATGATCAATATGCATATATGTGTGCATATATAATTTTAAAGATATAAGATACTTTCCGTAATTAAATATAGGTACTTTTCATATTTATAAGGCTTTAAAAATATTTCCGTAAATTGAATCCTCAGAGCTCACTAAATTCCTTTTTGACAAATGCTGAGTGTAAGAGAAGCAATTAAGTACTTTCCCTAACCCCATCGACTCCATCAAACAATTCACACTCTACATTTAAAAACAAGGAGGACAAGGGAAAAGAGGAGAAGGAGGAAGGAAACAGAAACAGGAACACAGAGTTTTGTTGTATATAATACAAATAGTTATTTGTGAATTCTCTTGCTGAGGTGTTTTCTATTTTTATCAGGACTTCTTTTCAAATATATTTACTATTGTTTAATCCAGCTGTTTATTTAAAGCTTATTTGTAAGGTATCTTTCAAGGAGTAGAGAGGGCTCCAGGATTATAAAATATATATGGTCTGTGCTTCACAGGCTTTATAATTAAAGAGAGCTTTAATAAGTAGCCATAAATTTGGGCAGTTTGGGGTATCTAGAATAAAATAGTACCTATGCAAATAGCTACTTAAGGGTAAATACCATAGTTCTGTGCTGAAATAACTTTCACAATTCCTGGTTCTTTTCCTTTAGAAATGCAGACATATTTGTCTATCTATAGGTAGATAGTTTTCCTTGAAAATATATGTAATTGAATTTATTGATACTGGCATGTGCTTGAATCATATTAGCTATAATAAATATATATATATATATTTATTGTCTTATTCTACTAAGCTGATGTTCCATTCTCTACATTCGCAATGCCACTGATTAGTTCACTTAAGCATCCTGATTATTGTGGCCTCTATTGGACTTTCTGCCCATAGTCATTCCTAACCTCTCACTGATCTCAGGTACAACATCCACTTTTTGAGCTTCCCGCATGATAGGACCTTTAGTAATATTTCTAGCCTCAATTATGTGCTTTTGAATTTTTAATGCATAATGTTTTACATAGTAGTGTTTATTAGATGAAATAACTCATAAAGATTGAAAAGATGTCTTACTCTACTTCATGCATATCTGCAGTTTTCAAAAAATAATAATGATTCATTTTCTATTGTCCCAGGATTATGCAAAATTATGGTAAAAATGAAATGTTTTAAATACATTTTTTGGTTTTTTTGGAAGATAGAAAGGACTCAATATGTATTAAATCTTCATAGTACTCTAGAAAATACGACACAGCAGGAAAAAATATTCTAAGTTATATAGGGGAAATTTTATTATAAAGATATTTGCCCACGATTTCTCCCCTAGTAGATAGATGAAGAACTAGTAATGGAATCCAGGACTCCTGACCATGAATCCTTCATCTTTTTCTATTACAACTAGGATGAACATATGCCCCAATTTTTCCAGGAAAGTTTCACCTAATAACTGGTTTCCTAAATTGATCATTAATTGTGCCTTCTTTCACTCTCAATAGTGTCAATAAATTATAAGGTTACCATAACTATAGCTCACAGTAAGAAATAAAAAACTTGGAAATAGACTGTTATTTTGATGTCAATGTTGATCAGATAATATTAGCTTATGACTGTTAATGATATAAAAATCTTTTCTTTTAAATGACATACAGGGTACAGAACTTGTCATATAAATATTTATAACTACTTTGACATAGATTATTATTGGTTTATCTATTATTTGAAAACTACTGAATTGTCTATGACAAGCTCTAAATGTTGTCTAAACAATTTTAAGATGTTACAATATATGAAAATGGATCCATGATAGATCCAAACTAGTCAAGTTTGACATACCAGCCAGCAGATAAAATGAGGAATTTGAGTCACTTCCTTTGTAACAACTGAGTCAGATTGAGTGAAATAAGAGAGGTTCTTTCTGGTTAAGCAGAATAGAAGTCCGACTAGAAGGACACAAGTCAAAATGGGCATGAGTCTGTGTCCCCTATATAAATTAATAATTGACTACTAAACTAATATTTTTCAAATTTTCTTTGATCTAATAACTTGAAACTGGTGGTGTGAAAACTGGGTGTATTATGACAGATGCTTATTTTCTTTTGTAGTTCACATATTTCTCTTCAGAAATGACAATAATCTTGGCTTTTTTGTCCAATTTCAAAGAGCTATTTTGTTTAGAAAGGTTTAATTATTGTTACTATTCTACAGAAAATACTAGACTGCTTTAATGTTGCTCAATATCCTTTCAAAATAAGTCATTTAGAAATCTATTTCCAAATGTGAAAAGATTTGACAAAGGTTGAGGTTTGTTCAAATTTATCAAGCCCGGAGTATGCATATAATATATATGTGAGATGTGAAAGGAGTATGTGTGTGTGTTTGTGTGTGTGTGGTGTGTGTGTGTGTGTGTGTGTATGTGTGTGTAAAGGACACACAACCCTTCCAAAGGACTTAGAGAAAATTGCTTCTGAAAATCCTATAATGGAAAGCACAGGATAAGATAATCTATGGACCTGTCTATTCATGAAATCATTTAAATAAGTTTGTTTTAAAGCAAGACACTAGCATAACTATTATTTTATTATCCCAATTATTTTGGCTTAAAATTTATACATGTATTTAGATAAGTTTATAGTATGTTAAAACTGGAGATATTTCAAGAGAATATAAGAACTACAGGGCCCATGTAACATCACTGAATTTGACCAGGGTGAAAATCTATAGTAAGCTATTTGAGCAAAATTTTTTCAGCTTTGTTTCCTTCAAATATTATTGGAAATTCTGCCATATAATACCATAATACTCCTTGATTAGCTGAGTTCTTAAGTTGTTCTAAATTTCTCACTGTGCTGAAGTCCATTTCTAAAACCTAGTAGAGTCAACGAGAAGTTTGGCAAAAATTATTTTACTATTTTGATCTTATTCTCCGATCTTTATTACATTAGATTTTCTATCAGAAGAGGCCACTATAGTTAGAGGGAAAATGCTTGACAACAGAGTGGGTAAGGCAGGATATTTCAAATGGTGAAAAATAATCTTTTACAACTATTACAATCAGGTGTATTTCTTTTCTATTGTACTTGATAAGCATGGTCCAGTTATTCACTGTTTTGTATATAGCCAAAAAATGTCAAGAAATTGTTTCCACTAAAATCTTTCACCAGGAAAATCTACATATGCAGGATATGCACAAAGCTATTTTCATTTGCTTTAGGCGTTAACTTGACAGTGTTATTTTTCATAATTTCCAATATAAAATGGAGCCTCACCAGTGACAAGAAAGAAGTTATTATTGCTGAAGATTAGCCATTGTAATTTGCATCTGCTTATGTTCTCATCAGAATGTCCTTTCTTCAGAAAGCAGACACAGAGGGATAGACTTCTTAATATTTATTTATTTATTTATTTGACTGTGTTAGGTCTTATTTGTGGCACGAGGGATCTTCATTGTGGCATGCAGGATCCTTCGCTGCGGTGCACAGGCTTCTTTCTAGCTGTGGCGCACAGGCTTCAGAATGCATGGGCTCAGTGGCTACGTCCCACAGGCTCTCTGGTGGCACGTGGGCTGTAGAGCACACGAGCTTAGTTGCCCTGTGGCATGTGGGATCCTAGTTCCCCGACCAGGGATCGAACCCTCATCCCCTGCATTGGAAGGCGGACTCAACCACTGGACCACCAGGGAAGTCCCAGGATAGACTTCTTTAGCTGGCCTTAGTTTTGTTTAGTTGCTTGGATATGCTCCCCACACAGATCTGTGCCCCTTACACTTACTCACCAAGGCTTGCTCATGGATTTATTGTATTGGATCACTATTTAGAAACCCAGTTTCCTCCACCACTGGCCTATTTTGATGAGAGTTGCCAATAGTAGAATTTCCCAATCTTTCAAATACCTTGAATTATTTTAAGCCCTGGATTTAACTCCACTAAAAACATTACTTTCAGATATATTTGTCTGTTCATATTTGAACTTTAAAACATAACTAAGCAGAGTCAGCTGTGCTTTCTTTTTCATATTATTTTACAGAAATATTTGTAACTTGCTAAAATTATTAGTTCCATTCTCTTATCTGTAGAAAAAGCAAGAATCTACAGGGAAACTATACTAAACAATTAGTAAGAAATAATCCAGTTTGGTTTTGTTTCTCTCATTTAGAAGCATAAGTTGGATTGATCTCATTCCTCAGTTATACAATTATTAGTCTATGCAAAACACCCACTTTATTTTAATGTTTTAAAAGTATTCTTTTAATTTTATTTTGTTATCCTCTCAGTTCCATTGAGCCCCAAGCCCCACTTCCTTTCTATTCTTCTCATAACCAGCCACTCTAATGTATATAATGTATATCTTTAACTATGTGTATATCCTTTAAGGATATATGGTGGTATTTAATATGTATCATTAAGTTTTTTAATGTATGTTTTAAATTTATATCTATTACTTTGTTCTTTTCACTCAACATGATTAATTGTTAATTGTTTCTAATTTCTATAAAATGTTATAGTATGTATTCATCACATATTATTTATCCATCTGCTAGTCATAGAATCTACATTGTCTACACTTTCTGCTATCACAAACTATTCTTCAATAATCACCTTCACACATTGTTCATTCTTTCCTGACTGATTTGTAATACCAGTTACATCATGTATCAAAGTGTCTGTCTCTCTGTCTCTATCTATCTATCTATCTATCTATCTATCTATCTATCTCTTCTATCATTTATATATCATCTATATGGATCTACCTCTGAAGTCTTAATTATATTCCATTGATCTTTTGGTCTATTTCTCCCAACTTAAATTCACTAATATATATTAGTTGCATATATTAATATTTGATAAGGTGAATAATTCCTTTTTTCCCTTCTTTTAAAAAATTAACCTTCTGTTGAAGTTTATTATGAAATATATACCTTGAAATAAGACTGCCAAAGAACTAAAAAAACTTAAAAATCTGCTTTATTTTAGCTTTATGGAGCTAAGATTGACATACAACAAACTGCATGTGTTTAAAATGTAAATTTGGTATTTTGACATATGACTACAGCCATGAGTTGTTACCACAATCAAGATAGTGAATTTGTTTATCTCCCCCAAAAGTGTCCTTGTACCTTTTGGCAACCTGTTCTCCCCACCTGTCCTCAACACCATCCCTAACTCCAGGCAACCATTGATCCACTTTCTTTCAATACAGATTAGTTTGCATTTTCTAGAATTATATATAAATGTGATTGAGATTATGTACCCTTTTTAGTCTTTCTTTTTTTAATTCTACTTATTTTGAGAATCATCCATGATGTTTTTTTCTTAATCCCATGACTTGTCTTTTTATCCACTTGTAAGTAGGGCTCAAATAGCAGAAGTGCTTAATTTTAGTGAAGTCTGACTTATATATTTTTTTCTTTAATATATTTGTTTTTGGTATACTTTAAATTTTTGCCAAATTTATGGTCACTCATTTTTCCTATTATGTTTTCTTCTAGAAGTTTTATAGGGTTGGTTTAAAATTAGATCTCTGATTCATTTTGAGTTCATTTTTGTACATGGTGTAATGTACAGATCAAAGTTTTTTTTTTCTTTTTGCACATGGATATTCAATTATTTCATGACCATTTATTGAAAAAAAAAAAAAACGCTGACCCTTTTTTCACTGAATTTCCTTGGTATCTAGCCTAAAAATCAGTTGACCATATAAGTTGACTCTTTTTCTGTACTCTCCACCCTGTTCCATCTGTTGTCTATGCCAGTTCTGCACTCTCTTGATCACTGTAGGTTTATAATAAGTTCAAGTCAAGTAGTATAAATCCTCCAACTTCGTTGTTTTTCAAAACTATTTTGACTATTATAGGTCCTTATAGTTCTACATGAATGTCAGAAATTCTACAAAAATACCTAATACAAATTTTCTTGGGATTGCAAGTGAATCTATAGGTCCTTTCCTTAGGGGAGGGGGATGAAGAATTGATGTCTTAAAAATTTGAGACTTTTGATAAATACAGTGTATTTCTCCATATATTAATGTTTTATTTAATTTCTCTCAGCAGTCTTTTTTGTTTCACTGTCTAGGTCTTACATAAAGTTTGTCAAACTTATCCCTAAGTATTTTGTAATTTTGATACTGTTGTAAATGGTATTTTTAAAAATTTATATTTGCATTGTTAGCATATAGAAACCCAATTATTTTATAGTGTTCCTGTATCCTGAGACCTTTGCTAAACTCACTTATTAGTTCCAGTATAACTTTTCCAGATTCCATATAATTTTCTACATAGATAATCATGTAGTCTATGAAAAAGAGCCTTACTTCCTTTCCAATCTAGATGTGTATAATATATCGTTGTTGTTTTTTCCTTAGTGCATTGGCTGGAATCTCCACTAAAATGTTGACTAGGAGTAGTGAGAGCTGGTATATTTTTCCTATTTGTGAACTTAGGGGAAACATTTGGCCTTCCATTAAGTGAGATATTAGCTTCAGGGTTTTGTTAAAGCCTTTTATCAGGTTGAGGAATTTCTCTTTTTTCCTAGTTTACTAAAATTTTATTTTTCAAATTAGAAATGGAAGTTGGATTTTCCCAAGTAATTTTTTGCATCTTTTGAGATGATTATATGTGTATATGGTGAATGCTATTTTTTTTTTCCTAATATGAAGGCAACCATCCATTCTTGGGCTAAACCCTGCTTGCTCTTTATGTTTTATCCTTTTTGTACATTGTTGGATTACATTTGTTAAAATTCTTTGAAGAACTTTAGCATGTATGTTCATGAGGGATACTGGTCTACAGCTTTCTTCTCATATCTTTTCTGGGTTTTTGTACCACTGTAACGATGACCTCATAGAATAAGTTAGGAATATAACATCTTCAATTTTCTGGAAGAGTATATTTAGAATTGGTATTAGTGTTATCTTAAATGTATGGTAGAACTTACTAGTGAAGTCACTTACACGTAGAGTTTTCTTTGTGGGAAAGTTTTTTGTTTTTTTTGTTTTTTTTTGTGGTACGCGGGCCTCTCACTGCTGTGGCCTCTCCCACCGCGGAGCACAGGCTCCGGACGCGCAGGCTCAGCGGCCATGGCTCACGGGCCCAGCCACTCCGGGGCATGTGGGATCCTCCCGGACCGGGGCACGAACCCGTGTCCCCTGCATCAGCAGGCGGACTCTCAACCACTGCGCCACCAGGGAAGCCCATGTGGGAAAGTTTTTAATGACAGATTTTATTTTTTCATAGATACAGATTTACTCAAGTTGTCTAATTTATTTTTAGTGAGCTTTGGTAGTTTGTGCCTTTCAAGAAATCTGTCCATTTCATCTATGTTGAACTTATTGGTATAAAGTTCATAATATTGCCTAATTATTATTTCTTTTCATATCTGTAAAATCTGTAGTGGTGTCAATTCTCTCATTCCTGATGCTGTTAATTTTTTTCATCTTTCTTTTGTTCCTGATCAATCTGGCTTCAAGCTTAAAAATTTAATTGGCTTTTAGAAAGAGCTGGATTTTAATCTCATTGATTTTCTCTGTTGTGCTTCTGTTTTCTAGTTCACTGTTTTCCACTCTCATCTGTATTATTTCCTTTCTCTGCTTACTGTTGGTTTCATTGACTCTCCTTTTTCTAGTTCTTAGGGTGGAAATTGAAGAAATTGATTTGAATCTTTTTTTTTTCTTTTCTGATATATGTATGTGTATTGCTACTGCTTTATCTCTAACCAATAAATTTTGATACATTTTATTTTCATTTTAATTTAGATTAAAATATTTCTAAATTTCTCCACTGAATTCTTTCTTCAAGTATGTTGGCAAAGAATGTTCTTGTACACCAAAAACTGTTTTGTCATTGCATTTATCTGCTAATTTGCTGGGTAAAAATTTTTACATTCTAATTTTTTTCTGTCAACTATTTAGCATTATTACTCCTTTGGCTTTTCATATCTAACGTTGCTGTTGTGAAGACCCATAAAATAGCTATTCCTTTGGATTGATTTGATTTCCTTTTTGGAAGTTTTTAAAACTTTCTACAGTGTAACTAGAAGTAGATTTTTAAAATTTTATCCTCCTTAGCATTCTAAAAGCTCTATTAATCTGACTTACTGTATTGTCTTACTAACTAGGAATTAAAATTTTATTTTTGTTTCCCTTATTTCCTGCCCCCCTTTATTTAGTTCAGCCAACTGTTCTAAATGAGTTCTAATCATGGAAGCATTCTTTAGTTGCAGCTATAGATTTATTTTATTCATTATTTCAATATCATATTTTATTACCTAGTATCTCCACTTTTCTTTTTTATATTTGCATTTTATTTGGTCAATATTCCTTTGCTTTTTGCATATCATCAATTATTTATTTAATTATAACCTTATTTTGTTTTCTTTAATGTATCTGTTCCATTAATTCTCTTTATTTTGCTCTCTCTTGTTCAGTGTGTTATCTTTTATAGCATTTTATATTCCCTTTTTATCAGTTATTTTTTTCTGTAAGTTTATATTCTTCTGGAAACATTATCTGCCTCAAGTTGTAATAAGAAACTGAGGGGAGGAGAGAAAGGCTAGTCTCTGGCTCATACCCTTTGTGGTGTCTTTAGGAGGTTAGGGAGAGGTGAGGTAGGGCCCTGGACAAGTCTACTGCCTTTGCAATCTGATCTTAATTGTTCATCAACCTCTCCCTGCCACAGTGGACCATCCCTTCTGAGACTCTTCCTATATCTACCTTGAAGGCCTGCTTATTTTTAAGATCCACATTTCAAAGTTGTAACTTGTAATCCCATATAATGAATGAGAAGATAATCAGAAGCAACTCAATTCCCAGGGATGAAAACATAGTCTGTACCTGTTGCACATATTCATTCCACGGCCCTCTGGTGCCACTTGTTTTTCTCCATCTCCCACTACAAGGGCTCAGCTCTTGTTATTTCTCCTATTTAGAATCATTATAGAGTGGGTTATAATACATCCAATATGAAGGAGGGAAAGGGATTTATGTATAAAGGTCTCCCACCCTATGTTGATTAACACTACCATCCCCTTTTCTCAGATGCAAGTTTTTCTCTCCACAACAGAACTCAATTATTTTTGTGTCTCCAGGGGTTTATCATAATGTTAATATTAGTCTATGGCATCAATAATCTCTTTTTAACTTATGTGGGGAGGTGCACATTTTCAACAGCTTCTGTTTATCCACTTTCTTATCAGGAACTAGTAAGTTCTCATGTCCTTTTTCTACACACTTTATTACTTATGAATTTTGATAATTAGGTTTGTATTGACTGAGATAGAAACATTATATATATATATAAATTAACTATATATATATAGTTAATGGCCTATAATTTACTCTAGAATATGACTATATATATATACACACAATACACATATGTAATCTTACACATATCCCCTGTATATAACTATGTGAAAGAAGTTCATTAGAATGCTGATCTTGAAATGAAAGATTAGTAAACAATCTATAAATTGTAATATGTCTGTTTTTGCTATATATTTAGGATGGCATCATTTATAAATTCGTCATATAATTTTATTGCTATTATAAAATTTAAACAAGGAAATGCCAGAAGCCAATCATTGAGCTCCAGCTCTATGTATAAGCATATATCGGAGCCAGGAATAACAATAGAGGGTTTACTCAGTCCTATGCATAATTTAAAGGCGTAAATCTCTTCATTGACCCAAACTTTTCAGATAAATAAGCTTTATCATTGATATATTAGACACTTCCCTGGTACATTAATTTTTCCACTGGACCATTGTTTAGAATGCTAAAGCATAACACTTTGCCCAGTAAACTATCTTTAACTAAAGCTTCAGATACAGTAAATTAAAATCTCTTACATCTTACCCAATTTTATTAGTTTGCTAGGGCTATCAAAATAATATATCACAGAGTGGGTGGCTAAAACAACAGAAATTAATTTTCTCACGGTTCTGGAGGCTGAAGTTCAAGATCAAGATGCTAGTAGAGCTGGTTTCTTCTGAAGTCTTTCTTCTTGGCTACCTTCTCTTTGTGTGTTCACTTGGTGTTCCCTTAGCACCTGTGCACACTTGGTGTCTCTTCCTGTGTCCAGATTTCCTCTTCTTATAAGGACACCAGTCAGATTGGATTAGGGCCCACTTTGATGCCTCATTTAAATTCATCACCTGTCTAAAGACACCTATCCCCAATAGAGTCACAATTTGAGGTACTGTGGGTTAGGATTTCAACATATCAATTTTGATGGGACACAATTTAGCCCATAACCAAGATTTCTGCTAAGTAAATATTTTGTGTAATATTAGAAATATTTGTGTCCCATAGAATTGTGTCATAAGGAATAAAACAAATCTTCAAAAAATTATTTATGTTGGAGATTGAATTAGTGAGCAAGTCCAGGAAAATAGGACTCTATCTTCTATTATTCTTTGGTAGAATTAATTAGGAGATTTCGGTAGAACGACTATTTGATTTGGGAACAAATAGCAAGGCATCTAAACTCAGCATCAATTCTCATTAAACTAATGACCTTTATTAAGTCCCTTGACTCCTCTAAGACTCGTGATTCTTTTCCATAATATGTTTAATAGAACAATGTTTGGGAAGATCAACTGAGTTATGTATGTGCAAGTTCTACTATAACTGTAAATAATTATATATTATCACTTGATAGTACATCATTATTATCACTATCATTATTAAAATTATCTTCATGTTCATGCAACACATTTTTGATAAAAATAATAAATATATGTTTCTTATGTCATTTTAAATGAAAATAATTAGTATTAATTTTGGGAAAATTTATAGGAGTCTTTTCAATAATTTGAAAATACTATAGTATCTAAATTCTGTGGAAATCAATGAATATTTGCTGAGTCCCTATTATGTATAAAATGCTACCTTGGGTGCTGTGCATGATACAAATGTGAACAAAACTTATTTCTGGCTTTTAAGACAATTGGTCCTAGTAAAACCTACATGCCGATTTGAATATGGAAGTTTCCTTAAAGGTAACACTCCATGAAGTGCGGTTACAGCCTATGAGGGCGTTTGTAGAAATTCATAATCTTAACTGTTTGGGGCAGAGTGAAGTGTTCAAAAATTATATTTTAAAAGGTAATTGAAAAGGAGAGAGATTGGAGAAAAATAGATCAATTTAAGAATTCATAGTGTGAGTTTGAATGAGAAGTAATAAGGTCCTGAAATAAAATAACATTTGAAGAATAGATAAGGGAATGGTAAATGACAAAGACATTTAGAAATGGAGTTCGTAGTCTATTAGAATATTCTTTCTTGCCACCTTTACTTTGTGGCTTTAATTATCTACTTTCCATCATCAAAATCTGTATTCTTTTGACCCTCCTCTTAGAATCTAAGCTACATGAGGAAGAACTTGTACCACATATTTATTGTTTTTCTCACAGAAAATAGCATGAGAGAATTTACATAAAGCATTTTTATTATACTTTAAACATTGAATTGTATTAAAATATATGGAGTGCACAATTTTGATTCTAGGTGATAGTGAGGGAAGAAAGTAGAATGAGATAATACCATGCACATGAACGTAAGTTGGGAAAACAAAATTATCTTGGGGAGGAAGTTTCATTCACTCTGAGCTGGTTCAGGTTTAACAGGCTGGAATCACAAGTGAACAGCAACGTTAAATAATTAGACATGTTTTGTTGCTTACCCAGAGAGCCTTAGATGAGAAAAGCATGCCATTAATACATTATTATTGGGGCTTCCCTGGTGGTGCAGTGATTGAGAGTCCGCCTGCTGATGCAGGGGACACGGGTTCGTGCCCCGGCCCGGGAAGATCCCACATGCCACGGAGTGGCTGGACCGGTGAGCCATGGCCGCTGAGCCTGCGCGTCCGGAGCCTGTGCTCCGCGGTGGGAGAGGCCACAACAGTGAGAGGCCCGCGTACCGGTTAAAATATATATATAATTATTATTCATATTCTTAAAGTTTTCACCAAACGTGAAGTTGGGAGAAAAAGCAATGGCAGAACTTTAGAGAAATCAAATGTTAGAAGGCAGAAAAAAGAAAAAAAAAAAGAAAAGAGCACCTTAAAGTGGATTAGAAAGGTGGAGCCATGAAAATATAATTTTATATAATGCAAAGGAGAAGAGAGTGAATGTCAGGGAGACTGGGTAAAGAAAGTGAGAAAGCCATTAGTCTGTTCAGTGTGCAAATAGGAAGAAGTTATTTGAAAGATAGAGATGGGAAAGACAATGAAGAGAGAGCATAGTTTTTGGAATGAAGACTTGGAGAAGAAGGAGAGCACACGATCATGCAACAGCATAGAGGTGTAAATACAGGGGGGCATAGTTCTGATAATATACAAGGTAGGCATGAGGAATTTGAGGGAACTGACATGAACGGCTTCAGCAAAATTGGAGGCAAGGTCATCTGATGCAGAAAACAAGTAAGGGTGGGTTTTGGTGACTGAGAAGAGTAGAACTGTTTTCTATGGACATAATCAGCAAGAGGTAGACAAAGATGATAACCAACAAAAAAAAGACTCATGTGAGATCTGTTTGTGGTGATCTATCATTAATAATAAACTCTGGGAGTTTGGAGGATTGAATTCTATAAGTAGTGCTGCCTCTAAAACATAAAATACATAGAATATATAAATGTTAGATGACTTATCTAAGGTTTTACTTTTGGCTTTTCCAAAAGTAATGTCTTCTAAAGGCATGTCTCTTTTCTAAAAATGATTTTATGTTTTCTAATGAATCCAAGGTTAACTCCTAGTGAATTGTAGTGAATCTTATTGAAAGTGAGTACTTCAGGATTTTGAAAAAGAACAAATTACTGTAAAACCACGTAGAGCTAGAACCATTTTATCATATCATAACTTTTGAGAAAAGTTTTTAGAACAATGCATTATCATGTGTTATACATAATATTTTATATATATTAAGTAACATACACATGCATGCGTGTATATACACATATATACATAGTTATAATAAAATATATCAGAAGAACTAATTCCCTACTACTGTAAGTTACAGAAGAGTACTTATATCAAATTATTCAAAATTAACCTCACTGAGGATTATTTGTTTAAATTAATTGAAATAAATTAGTCAAACTGGTTATTTTGAAAAAATGTATATCTAAGTGTGTATTAATTAGTTTTTGTTTTGGATATTTCATGGTTATGTAGATGTGTCTTCCATGTTCTCTGAACACAAAAAGTGAAAAAGAATTAACAGATCCAGCTAATGAAACACTTTTTAAATTATGTACTTCAGTACCATGGACTTACTTTTACTCACCCCATTTTGAACAGTGCCCCACTGTATCTTCATTCTAATGGCTAATTCTGGCAGGGCTTTTATTTAAATTCTAAGAGTATTTGGCCTCCACTTGCAGTTGTTTAAATATGAGAGATGTGTGCATCTCCAGAAATGGTAGTTCTATAATTCTATACTATTGCTGTTCCTAGTTTACTAACGCTTAGGTCAACGTGATATTTTTAAAGATAAGTGTACATGTCACTCTCTTTGGAATGCCTTCAACAGACACTGTGGAGAAATTTCTCTTTCCCCCAAGTGGCAGCAGTAAAGGGAAGTTATAGACTGACCAAACCTTTGAATGGAAGGTAATGAGTTCCGGTTTAATTACTACCTAAAACATCATATACATAAAAATTCGTTGATATCTTAAGTACCTTTACTGCATTAATGGCTGCCCTTTTGCCTGCACCTATCCCCTGTCCTTGGCTTTACTTCTCTGAACTTTTTCTGTATAACTGTCTGTTGTCTGTTGTATATGGGCTTCATGGACACATTCAGGAACACTGTGTATTATTTTAGGCAGAAAATTGTATCCTTGTATGTCAAATGCCTAGTTAAATAGGTACATGAAATCTCCTGAGGTAAAATTACTACAAATAGGAGACTTCGGAAATCATGAAAAGTTAGACCAAGGCATATGCCTGTATATTAGCTTACTTAACTTGAGTGCAATAAATAACTACAGCTTTATGACAACTTAAGCAACATTTTAAAAAATGGTAATGTTGCTGGGAAAGATTTTAAAGAAAACTTAATTTTAATGAATTATTTTACTAACAATGCACCTTGTTTTCTAAAAATAACTAAGCAACACTTTAAAATATTCTGTGAGTCATTCTAATATCATTTCCTTTTGTTTGAAATAAATGTTCAAACATTGTGGGGTTTTCTTCCTATAGAAGGAGTTTAAGAAATAGTCTGATATCGTGTTTCCAGTTGGCTATAATGCCTCAACTCTTTAAAACATAAAATTTGCCTTGGCTTCATTTAAGTAGATATTTTGTTAGTAGCATTTGCTCGGGCAAATTTGTTGTTTATGCTAGCAGTTCTGCTTAGTTTTATCAAGTCAAAAAGATGTCATCAGCCAAAATTTAGGACTGGAGTCAGTCAAACTGCCGTCTCAAAACTTGTCTTTACCAGCTGGTTTGATGCTGTCTTGACATAATATCTTTTTGATGGATGTTGTAACAAGAAACTTGCCATCAGCAAAGGCAGCATTCCTCAACATGTGCAACTTCATTAGAATCAACAACAGGGTTCTGGTGAAATAGCTGTGCCACCTACGTCAGCAAGTGCTGAATTTGTGCTAACTGGAGAGTAAACCACCTTTTCTCATGGCAACTGCCCCCTTGAACAAAGATTAACATTCTTACTCGGATCCCTGCATTTTATCCTGAGGTTTCAAACACCTGTGCCACCTTGAAAATGGATGGAGTTACTTCTCATCTTTAGGCATTTATTCTTTAGCTTTCCTAACTGTGTGAAGGGCACCAGTTTTCCGTGTCAACCGATGCGGGGACTTGGATTAACCTCTTCAAGTTGTCACCGTCTCAACCAGTTTGGGAATATGAGGTACATTCCGCACATACTCCCACCTAAACCAAGGCAAAAAAGTGTTGAGAATCATAGGCAGAACACAACTGTCTCTTAAATTATCCTCAGAATGTTCGTGCTTAATTCATGATCTTTTTATATCCCCTTGTGGATCAATCATCTAATTGCTTCTAGATATACTATGAAATGCCCTCACGGTGTCCATTTCACACTTTGTGCTTTAAGTCTAATTTTTCTTGGTGCCTCAACTGAAACATCCAAGTTAACATCATGTTACCCATATGGATGTTAAAGAGATTTTAGGCAGATTTAGTTTTTATGTAAATATTTTTCTGCTAGGTAAAAATATTTACAATAAAGAAAAAAAATCTTTAACTTAAGAGGACTACATTAGGTACAAATACTGTAGATTGTATACAGGAAATGAATAACATTTCACAAAGGAACACCTCAAGAAACTAAATTTGATACTGTGATTTGCTAAAAAAAATTCTTAGAGCTTTCCTTTTGGAATGGTTTTCAGAACACAGTTAGACAGCACAAGAAAACCAACTCTTTTACTTTATAGCTATCCTTGCTTTCAGAACACTAACAGCAAAATGAGCATATGGCTTACACTTACATTTGTTTTACTCCAAATACTTTGGCTTATTTCAAACAGAAAATTTACCCTAATAGGTTATAAAATTGTTAATAATGAGTGTATTTGAAAAGATATAGTATAACATCTTAAGACAATTCTAAAAAAAGAATTTAAAAAAATGCAAGCAAGTTTGAAATAAAGTGACCATTTTGAAGGTGCAACAGTTATTTAGATGTGTTGATTAGATAATGTTCATATAACAAGAAGTTATTGTTTCATTTTCTCTTTATAGAGAGCTATGTGCTTTCTGGACATAGTCACAGTCACATGGGAAGTAAAAAATAGAACAAATTCATTCTAGTGAAAAGACTAATGCTTTTTATGAAAAACATTTTTTGTTTGTTTTCTAAGGCAAGATAGAAAATATGACTGGTAAAGACAGATGGCTAAACAGAAAAAATTCAAATAATATTGCACTGTATTTTCTAATATTGTTAGTGTTACTAACTTCCCAGCTATTAAGTATCAGAGTAGACAAGTGCTTTGTTTTCATAAAATTCTCAAATGCAAAAGTGAGTACCAAATTATCATTACATATCAATACTGAAGGTAAACTAGTCCTTCAGTTTTACTTTCCATGTTAGTGATTAGATGGTTAAAATTATACTCTCCACAGGGTGAGTAGTCATATAAATATATTACAAATAAAAAGTCCATCTCTGTTATGTTTACTGAACTTTAGTTTCTCTTCAGATCATTTTTATACTGTATTATTTATAATGCAATTTTAACTAATGCTATTCATTAGCTTCCAGTTAGAAATTTGCTAATTTATGTTTTTAATAGAGTTTTAATGCCTATTAATGAGAGTGAAGGTGATGACCTAAAGTTTTACTGTTTTGTCTTTTTAGAGATTTATTGGTATTCTTAATCACATTCCTAAGTTAGGTTTACTATTTTTATTTTGCACCATATTTTCCGTTGATGTTTCTTTTATTTAACTAAATTCATCCATATCTAATTTCATGCATTTTAAGTCACAGCTGAACTCCCATGCCTGTGCATTAAGAAGGCTGAATTATGGTTGTAATTTTTTAAAGTGGCCTTGAAACTTCAATTACATCCAAAATTAATTCAAAATTTTAAAAGTTAATTTTGTGAGTGTGAGTCAGTTTGTGTTTTAAATACTAGCCTATACCTTTCTTTATTTGTTTCAA
This sequence comes from Monodon monoceros, assembly GCF_005190385.1. Taxonomy (NCBI): domain Eukaryota; kingdom Metazoa; phylum Chordata; class Mammalia; order Artiodactyla; family Monodontidae; genus Monodon; species Monodon monoceros. Next base: position 33,066,609 of record NW_021703771.1, read on the forward strand.
CCACAGTATGGCCAGGCTGGTGACAACACATTTAAGGACAAAAGCTCCCTGCATATAAGTATGTCAGAAAATTTTCTTGTTTTTTATGAGTATAGTTAGATATTTATCCAAGCAATCCATATTTTTTTTAAGTACATTGGCATTGTCAAGAACAATTCTCCTCTCTAGTTTTTAAAATTAACTTTCTTTTTCTTTTCCTTTTTAATGGGTCTTTTTGTTATAATTTGAAAAATCACTTACATACACTTAACTAGGTAACATTTCAAAACTTGATAAAGAGCTTTATGTACTTTGTTAGATGAATTTGAGGGAAGATAGATTTTCAGTTAAGTAGCTTTTCCTCATTCAAAACTTTGACAAAATTGGCTGACTAAATAGGAACACACACATACATGTACACACATTTATTTTTGGGACTACACTTTGGAGCCTAGCTTATTTGGAGTTTTTGTTTGCTTGTTTTTAGTACTACTATACCTTATACTTTGGCCATTCACTCTAAAAATGTGGACATTCCTTCTGGAAAAGAAGTTGAAAGTTCCACAGATTACATAGATTAACTGTGATCAAATAAAGTTCAAGGTTGGCCCTATTTGGAAAACAACATAGGTCACTGGAATAGAAAGCTTGGCTGGGTCTACTCTTCTTGAGGGATTGTGTCTGCAGAGAAAGAAAGGTCTGGCATGGGATGGAGCCTATTGAACAAAATTAAAGCTTAAGCTTTTGCAAGCAAGAATAAAATGGAGTCAGACCTGTAGCTACCTAGGTATAGAACTCTAACTCAGAGACGGGGAGCTATTAAAAAAAAAAATGGGTGGGTACCAAATTAAAAATTTGGACAAAAGAAGCAGCAAAATTAATTGCCAATATTATCGAGACAGTACATGAAAGACAACCCAAAAATCTATGCTTTTCTAAATTGTAATGATTATTGGATGCTAGGAAGTGAATACTAATTAGAGACATAGCCACATGTGACCTATTTCCACTCTAAGGTACAGATAGAAGATTCTAGCAGAGATCTTTGTATCAAAACAAAGAATGAAGGCTTGACAAAAGTAATTTTAGTTAAATACAAAAGTGTTATGGGTAGAATACATGCAAGTTGTTTCCACCACTGCCTTTGATGGATGACAGTGTAACATAATAAACCATGTAATTGTTGGCATTCCTGCCTGGAAGAGACCCATGCTGGTAAATGCTGGATACTTACTCATGTTCCATGTAAGCTGGCCTGGAACTGGATCGATTTTAGCCTCTAGCTGCTTAAAATATTCTTCTTGCACTCCTGAGTTGAACAGGTTGCCAACATATCTCACACACACTCACTGACAAGCCCAAACTATTCTTACCATCCTCTTAAATTTAGGTTAAATTTAGCTTTATTTAGTTATCACTTTTAACACATACTTAAAAATATCATTTTTGGAGTTAACTTCAAAGGATGGTTCTTGAAAACTATTCAACTCAATCGTACTATGCATATAATTCTGTCTTTTTTCCTTCTTCTTTTAGTATTTCTACTGGATTTTGTTGTGTTCTTTTTTTCAGGACATATATTATTGTCCTGTATAAGTATTTTGGGCGTTTCCTTTTAAGTTTATGATTGTTTAACCTGTTAGCCAGAATCTATTGTCTTGCATCTATTTTGCTTCATCTTACAGTACTTATTTTGGAAAGTATGTTTTGGCTTATCTCTAAATCACTGCCTTAAATAATACCAACAATTAATTACAGAAAAGCAATTTCAGCAAAATTGTGCCTACTGTCATAACTCACAGAAACTTGCTTTAGTATATAAGTTGTGAGTCTGCCTTAAGCCTTGGGATAGATGTTTAATTACCTTAATCACACTTTTCTCATTTTTGTGATGGTTATCACAAAACCTGTCTCACAGGGATATGAGTATTTAATTAACATTGTGTTCTTAAAATGCTTAGCATAGCATTTGCACATAATAAGTTCTAAACTAAGAGTAGTTTTAAGAAAAAGAGTTAAGAATATATATAGCAATATCAATCTGAGTCTTCATTTAATGGATTCTAACGTTAGAGATAATTAGCCTATTATTTAAACTTACCTGCATGAAGATTAGATTTAATAAATCTTTATGATCGATCTGAATATTTCCTTCAGCGATTCTATAATAAACTTTATGTGTAGTTAATACTTTAGAATTAATAAACATGTATTCTTGAATTTTTCCTTAGGATGCTTCTTCGGTGATATTATATTTTTGATAATAACCTGATGTTTCATAACTAACTGCCTATCACTTCATTAATGCACTGTATTCATTCTTTCAAATATTTATTGGGTGCCTTTCTTTTTTTTTTTTTAATAAATTTATTTATTTTATTTTTATTTATTCTTGGCTGTGTTGGGTCTTTGTTGCTGTGCCCGGGATTTCTCTAGTTGTGGCGAGCGGGGCTTTCTCTAGTTGCGGCAGGTGGGGGCTACTCTTTGTTGCAGTGTGTGGGCTTCTCACTGCGGTGGCTTCTCTTGCTGCGGAGCATGGGTTCTACATGTGCAGGCTTCAGTAGTTGTGGCTCGCGGGCTCTAGAGTGCAGGCTCAGTAGTTGTGGCTCACGGGCTTAGTTGCTCCACGGCATGTGGGATCTTCCCGGACCAGAGCTCGAACCCGTGTCCCTTGCATTGGCAGGCGGATTCTTAACCACTGTGCCACCAAGGAAGCCCTGGGTGCCTTTCTTTCAGTACCTGTAGTAAGTGTAGAGATACACTAGACACGTGACTCAAAAAAAGCCCTGAGGAATATGGAAATTAACCAAATGATAATTAAATAGAATATATACTTAAAAACTGCAAAGGATGGCTACAGTGTACTATGAGAACATAGAATTGGTCTAGGAAGCTACTGGGAGCATGGCAACTTAATCTGCGCTATCAAAAAGTGTTCATCAGAAGCCCCATTAACATTTTTTTATTATGTCATTGGGCATAATTGGGTTACATCTTGTTATGAACAGGAGGATAGGAAATATATATTCTGTTAGAAAGAGGTTAGAAAATAATGAGAGAATGGGTAGTCAACTAGCTTTGCCTGTTAGAACTTTGTAGCCTGTGTTATTACTATCTTTTCATCTTGAGGGTAACAGGGAGCCTTGTAAGAGAGTTAATAAACTGTGGGTTGACATGATCAAGTTTGAGATTTAGAACGATCATTCTGGCTTAGTGTAGAGAAGAAACTGGAAGGGGTAGCAGTGGATGTGAAGAGAGTGGTTAGGAGTGTGTGTCAGGAATGCAGAAATGGTTAAGGGCATTGCATGTTGAAGGGTGGTCTGGTGACCTGAGGACAAAAAATTTAAAAGTCTACTTATATTTAAAAATATGGAGGTCATTTGTATATTTAGTCAGATTTATTTCAATAAAAGGATGTGACTGGAAATCAGACCGGAGTGGATAGAGGATTGGGTAGAAAATAAAGAAATGAAATAATGAAGACAACTCTTTGATGAATTCTGTTGTAAAGGGGAGGAAAGAGAAAGTATGGTAACTAGAGGTGGAAGGAATATCAACTAGATGAAGAGAAGTTAAGATCTAAAAGATTTGAGAATGCCAAAATATTATCAAAGAGGAGTAATAAGAGAGAAATCAGTGTGTTAATATTCCTGAAAAAGACAAAAGGATGTGGTAGAATACAAACCACAAAATAAAGGATTCCCTTTAGAAGAAAGGGTAACAGAACAGAAAGAGAGAGGAGAGATTATGATTTAAGAAGATTTTTGCTGTGAGAAGGGCTTTGGCTTGGTCTTTGAGTCAGCTCCCATACACGGTTTAATTTGTCTCTGAAGCAATGATCAACCTCCAACAGTGAATGAATCCACAGGTTTTGAATTTTGGGAAAGGAGAGAAAGTTGAAATAGGAATTGTAGAGAAGAAATTGAGAGAAGTATTATACTTTCTGGGCAGCGATGAGCATCTACTTTGCTTTGCTCTTCATAATGATAGTATGAGATTCTCCAGCAATTCTGTGCTTCCTTGATACAGACTTAGAGGAAGTGAAGAGTTGGGTTTACTCAGGTTTTTGTTAGGTTAGGTGGTCCAAAGAAAAGAGAGAGAGGTTAATGAGTTTAGGATGTTAGCAACAATAATTTTTAAATTATGGATCATGGAAGCTCACCTGAACAAAGTGGAATATAAAGAAGTAGAGGAAGCAAATGAATTGGAAGGTAGGTCATTACCAGGCATGAGACACCAATGAGATTGGAAACTACAACCAGTAAAGAAGGGAAATAAGAAAACTAGGAAAGAAAGAGGTTATAATCACAGAGTAGGATATTTGAATAATTGATTTTGAAGCATAGATATTTCAGGTGTTGATATATACAACCATGGTTTGGGGTGAATGAGGTGCTAGTAAGAAAGTGATTGGAAATGATGGTCAAATAACTGAGAAATCACTCAGGACGTTGGGGGAAGGAGAAGAAGGGGCATACTGAAGCTGGCTTATATTGACTTGCAGGAGTTATATTTTTAAGAATTTCATAGTTTTGTTGGTATCAAGTCCATAGTTTCAAATGGTGAGAGTGGGAATATTTAAACCATAAAAACCAGGAAACGCTACAAATCTGGCCTTTCCACTTTTCCAGAGAGCCAAACTGAACTGTTTTTTTAATATATAAATTTATTTATTTTTATTTCTGGCTGTGTTGGGTCTTCGTTGCTGCGTGCGGGCTTTCTCTAGTTGACGCGAATGGGGGCTACTCTTTGTTGCTGCGGTGCGTGGGCTTCTCATTGCAGTGGCTTCTCTTGTTGCAGAGCACAGGCTCTTCAGTAGTTGTGGTTCGCGGGCTCTAGGGCTCCGCGGCATGTAGGATCTTCCCAGACCAGGGATCTAACCCGTATCGCCTGCATTGGCAGGCGGATTCTTAACCACTGCACCACCAGGGAAGTCCAGAGAGCCAAACTGTTAAACATTTACTAGTTCATCACTGATAGAAACCAACATTTGGGCACTACAGTTTTTTTAAGAATGATGCCATAACCAGAAAATGAATAGAAGGCTGTAGTAAGAGGAATCAGGTAGTAAGTTTGTAGGGCATGAGTCTTAAAAGAACAAAGGTTTATACCTTTGTTTTCCAAAAGGGGTGGGACAGTGATGGTCTAAAAGTGGGAAAAGAACAAAGAGGACGCTAATTTTCTTCCCATCCTTGAGATATGTAGAATGTGAAATACATTCTAGTATTTTTCGTTTACACATTAAACCTACACCTTAACATTGAAATAGGGTTGAAAATTATTTATGCAGTACAGTGATGTGGATTTCTTTATGCTTTGCTTTAAAACTAGGCCAATGGTATTCTTTTCCTTATTAAATTAAGGCATGAACAGAATATGAAAAAAGTAAATGTGCCTATTCTTCTAAATATGTAAAATTATATAGACTATCTCTGGTGAATGATATAGAATTTATATGGTTTAACCCGTTTATTCTGCATATGAGCAAACTGAGTTCTAGAGATATGAAATTACTCATGAAATATCACTTAGCTTCGTAACACCAGAGCTGAGACTAATATTCCTGTCTTCTAAATTCTACCACAAGATAAATAATTCCATTGTACACACTTACACATTTATTTATTTTTTTAGCTGATTTATTCAATAAATAGCTACTGGTACGTACTGTACACCAGGCACTATTCTAAGTAGAGGTGCTATAATGATGAACAAAACAAGGCAAAGCTCTCCATCTTCATGCAGTTTATCTCACAGCAAAGGGAGATAGGAACTGAACAGATATATAAATAAAAATAGGAAATATGTAATATACTACATAGTTATTAAGTGCTACGGATAACAATAAAGCAGCAGGCATATCTGTGTTACATTGGAATTGGAATTATAAATAGAGTAAATAGTGGAAGTCCCTTTGGAAAGGCGATGTTTGACCAAAGATCAGAAGGAGGTAAAGGTGTGAGGCATACAGATATGCAAAGGAAGTACAGTCGAGCTAGAGAAAATGGCAAGTTCAAGCACCTAGGTCAGATGTGGCTCTTCTACTTAAGACGTGCCTCAGGGACTTCCCTGGTAGTCCAGTGGTTAGGACTCAGTGCTTTCACTGCAGGGGGTCATGGGTTCCATCCCTGGTGGGGGAGCTAAGATCCCATAAGCCCGCATGGTGTGGCCAGAAAAAAATGTACCTTAGGTTAGTGATTTATATAATCATTGATGCAATTACCTTATACATATTAAATTCATGGTTATCGTGATTAAGTATGCATGTTTAGCCAGTGGATGGAGAAGTGATTAAAACTGTTTCTCTCTCCTCCCTATGGCCAACTAAGGTCATTTATTTACTATTTAGAAACAAAGTATCCATTTTGTGTATATTTTGACGTATATAAGGTTACAGCAATACAAACATTATGTATCTAAACATCATTCTTAAAATATTTTGATGAGGTTTGCATCATCTCCCCGAAGAGTTTAGAAATCCTGGAAAGGGTACTGGCTGAGTGAGAACAGTGGTTCCTTTAAGAGTTTCAAACGTTGAGGACTTTCTCCCCACACCTATTTATAGTTCAGAGTTTCAATTAGAAAGGAGTGAGAGACCCAGCAAAACTGTAATTGATTTGAATCCTAAAGGAAAAGGAATTATTTCCTCTGACTTCCCGTCATACATCCCCTCATCAATGTAGGTTACACCTCATCTGTCCCTTGTCAAGGCATTTATCACACCATTTCATAATTCTTAGTTTACTTTTCCTGTATTTATGGAACATTAAGCTTTGCTAAGACAGGGGCCATGCTTTGTTTGGGTCTAACCTCTACATGCATAGTGCCTGGCATGGTCCTTTACACCAAGCTGTTGCTCAATAAATATGAAAGAACAAGTGAGTGAATGGGTAAGCAAGTGAATGTTTCCATGTTCCTATAAATTATAAATTATTCTAAAGGTAAAGCCAGAGATATAAGAATATAGTAGTTATATGCTGCAGTCCTAGTAGAGAGTTACTATGTTCCTCCACTGGTTGATCACATAAAATTTGCAATAAGAATAAAATCCTGATATCTTTAGAGAGCTTTATAGCTTGTCGAAGTGACTTTATATGAATTTTCTCATTCCTCATAACATTTCTTTGAAATTGTTAGGGAAGCATTTTGTTAGATATGGCCAGGAAATTGTGGTTCAAGGTCCTCCACTGACCCAGTGAAGTCAAGTTTCCTAATTTTATTTAAATTTGACCAAATGATAGTAAACTATATTGCTGATTACTATTATTTATAAAAAAAGAAAATATTTGACCAGGAAATTTCAAGATATCTCATTTAAAGAATAAAATGCAATGACCAGAAGAATCATCAGTAGGGATTCTGAATAGTGCAGAATGAACTAGCAAATCCTGGCTCAACTGCCTCAAAAGGATAACTGCCTTTAACTTCACCAAATCACTTTAAACTTGCTGCCCATCCTATTATGCTCAGTCATAACTCTCTCTCTTATTCCTCTATTAACTCTCCATAACGATGAGAAGAGCAATTCTCTTTCATTGTCTTTCTCTTCAAATATCCTGTTTTAAGAGATTGCAGATGCTTCAAGATAAAACTGCCAGAATTATTCCAAGGACTGACAGGTTTGCTAACAACCAAATGCTTTCAGATCACTGCACTAGCCTCAGATCCACCTTTGATATGAACCACATATGGCTTCAGTCCTGTTTTCCTGAATTAACTCTAATTTCCTAGTGACCAAGGTCAGATGAGTCCAGATAGGGCTCAGATGTTCTTACCTAGCACATATGTTCCACTATTGTTGGTAATTTATTTACTGTAATAAAAAATTAAAATGCAAATCTCAGCCAAATTCTCCTTTACCAAGGTCTCCCTTGGTATGGGCTTTTTCAAACCACATATTAGGAATGATTACATGCGACTTTTTCATAACAGAATAATAAATGTTATTATAGCACGTATAACCAAATATTTAAGTTAATATTAGAAACCAAATTGGTAATGTGGAATTTATTGAAAAGGAATGATTTGAGTAAGTACCAATGACACCAAATTTACTTTGGTAATTATGGAAAATCATCATAAATTACTGCCTCTTCTTTTAGTAATTTCACCACTTTCATCCATACACCAGAGTTCAACTAATTCTGCCACACATTATGGTTTAGGTGAGAAAATATTTTTTCATGAATGTTTATTTTTTAAATAAAATAAATGGGTTCTTAACATAAATAAAGTCTTTTTAAAAGTTACTTTGGGGGCTTCCCTGGTGGCGCAGTGGTTGAGAGTCCGCCTGCCGATGCAGGGGACGCGGGTTCGTGCCCCGGTCCGGGAGAATCCCACATGCCGCGGAGCAGCTAGGCCCGCGAGCCATGGCCGCTGAGCCTGCGCGTCCGGGGCCTGTGCTCCGCAACGGGAGGAAGTTACTTCAAGATGTTTTAGGTGTTGTACTACTTGATAAACTTTTTTAAAAAATCTGAGTTGTAGTCAACGCTTCAAATATTATGTATAAAAAACATATTACAAAATAGTACTGGATTTTCTTTGTACTGTTGATGCTTTGTGGCTATGATAGTTCAAACAAGATTAATATTAAAGATTTTTCCCTCTTATTCAAGAAAATAAGCTTTCCTCTAGAACACACTTAAAAAGTTAATTTTAAATTAACTTCTAGAGGTCTAGCAAATATTTTCTTATCATTTTTAGGGTATCTGACAGGTTTATAAAAATAGATCCAATGAACACATGATGGTTTCTAAATTTTAATTTGTATTTGACAGCAATCAAAGTGAGTGGGGGAGGAGAATTCATTTGTGTCCTAAAGAATTTAAATCAAAGTTTTTTGTTTTTTTTTTCGGTACGCGGGCCTCTCACTGTTGTGGCCTCTCCCACTGAGGAGCACAGGCTCCGGACGCACAGGCTCAGCGGCCGTGGCTCACAGGCCCAGCCGCTCCGCGGCATGTGGGATCCTCCCGGATGGGCACGAACCCGTGTCCCCTGCATCGGCAGGCGGACTCTCAACCACTGAGCCACCAGGGAAGCCCCAAAGATTTTTTTTTTTTTTTAAAGCGCTTTGAATTTGTAAAATATGTTGCTTACAATAAAAGATCTACTCCAATGGTACAAGAGTAATCCTTACTTTATTGGCTTTCATAGCATTTTAGATGGGATAGAAACAAAATTTCAAAGCACTATCCTCGTATCAATATCTCACTGTGTCTAAAAATCTCTCTCTAAAATGCTCAGGAAAAATGTTGGCTAACACCCATTAGATATTGGAGATCTTCAAAGAACCAGGTAATTTCAGTTTGCAAACTTTATTTCGAGTTCTATCAGAAACGAAAGCTATGTATCCCTAAATTTGGAATCATTAGCTATATGTTTAAAATATTTTAAGTATACTGAATGCTCTTTGTAAAGCACACAATCTTTTGGCATCTGTGAATTTTTTAAAAGTGTTGTATTTCTTATTCTTTGTAAGTTTATTCTTGACAAGAATTTTTTTCTTTTATCCTTCTGTTGATGTTTCATAGCCCATGAAAACTGCTATTATAAAAAGACAGTGCCTTATGAACTAGTTTTATTGGTTTTGTGCTGATGTAGCAAAAACCAAATCAACTTACAAGCCTCAGCATTTTGACAAAATAAACACTGCTAAACATTGACATCCTAAATCTGTCTGATGTAACACAGAAGGAAAAGTGTCTTTAATATGAGACACACACACAAAAGAAAGAAATTTATTCCAGTATTTAGAGCGGCGGGGTGGGTTGTGTGAGAAAATAAGACGATTTTATTTCAAACATTTTAAATATGCTTTTCCTTTACAGTGCTTTGATTTTAATATTCACTTCAAGCAATATCTCTGAGACTTGATTTATTTGTGTGACTTTATATTACTATGTACAGCCTAACTGTAATGATAATGCTTAGGACTGTTTCTCATTTTTGCCAAAGAAGTTATTGTCTTGTTATGGAATTAAAATTCTTCTTTAAAACCATGATGTCATAAATCCTATCAGCATTTTACTCTCTACAAATCTACCTTCACTGCTAATATTTTTTTCTTATCAAGTAGCCTTAGTTTTCTCATTTGTGAAGTGAAGGAGTGAAACAAGATATTCTTTTTTTTTCACTAATTAAATTTTTTGTTTTTAACTTGGCTATACTCTATCTGAATCGTTTCTCTTCTATGCCTTAATTTGCCATTATCTCAATTCTTCCCTTACAGAAAATTATATTTTCTGATGCTTAGTTTATTACCTGACTTTCATTTTTCATATTCCTCTTAAATAAAACATTCTTCTGGAATGTCTTTCCTAATGAATTTGGCAACAGTGATGCACAGGGCCAAGCTGTGTCCCAATTCCTGAGTCTGTTCTGGTGTTCTGTGTAGGTGCTCACTTCTCTGTATCCCTGTGGCTAGAGGACTTTCAAAGACTGTGCACATTTAGCTCAGCAGCTTAGTCTCCATCCACGATTTTATCACGTCCCTTGGCAATGATCAGTAGCTACTTCACTGAATGAAACTAACCTTAGTCTAACAGGAGAGTCAGCAAGACATAGTATACAGGTCATTCTTTCAACATGCTGCACCTTCCACCTACGATCTTTAGTTCACATTGCAACTTGGTATATCCTTAATTCTAAATAAGTTTACATAAACTTTCACACTCAGCATACAAATATTTGATTATTAATTTTAAATACCTGCTTACTGACCTTAAATGAGTTCTTATTCCTAATCTTTAACTTACACAGCTTCTACCTATTGATTTTAACCTTAGAGATCCTACAGTCTGTTTTACCTTGAAAATGTTCAACAATTTTCTATTTTATTAGAACTAAAACTAGCTGAGGCTTCTTATTTCCTCCTTACACATTAGATCTTAGAGTATCATATCAGTATAATTCCACATGTATTTAATATAAATATTCTGAAATTAGAGGTCAAGCCAATTGCAGTGTTTTAAATTCTCTTTTATTCTACATTTCACTTGAGGTTTCCATTTTTGATATCAGATTTTTAATATGTATTTGTTCTCTGAATGCATTTTCTTTCAACAGAGTCCATTTACATTTTTTTCTTTGCATTTGTGCAGCATCTATTACCTCTCTGAAGACATTTATGCCATTTTATTTGTTTTGGTCTTTATAATTTAGGTTAGAGACTCACTGCAAGCTCTGGGTACTTAGTTAAGTGTGAAAAACTATGAGCTTCACTTTAGGGTGATATAGTGGGTTGTTTGGTTGGAAATCCATGATATGTGCCTTTAGATGCAGTTGATATAGTGCAATAATTAAGACTATGAACTTGGTAGCTAATCTGCCCATGTTTGATTCCTGGTTTTGCTAGGAAGAGGCCACATGAATTTAGGCATATTATAAAGCACTCTGTGTTTTGGTTTTCTAATTTTAGAATGGGGACAAAAATACTACCACCTAATAGAAATCTTGTAAAACTTAAAAAATTTTAATATGTATAAATAATTTAGAATAATGTTTGGCACATGCTATTATATGTGCTAACTGCTATTATTACTATTATTGTTGTTATTAATATTATTATTATCTCTTTAGAGCAGTCCAGTTTTGCTTAAAAATATCTTCTTGGAGGAATTCAAAGAACCAAAACAGACAGAATGCTGACTGGTCTCAACATTGGCTGTAGACTCCAACCTCTTCCTTCTGGTTTCAGTATGGGCCCCCGTAGCTCCACTTCCTCCAGTGCACTCTTGTTTACTTCCCAGAGAATAAAACCTCTAGTCCTTTGCTTGGGTGGGATCGAGCAGTCACCAAGCTGCTCAGAGATAGTTGTTTTTAAGACATTTTTTCAATAAATTCTACTTTTGTTAGACGTTTGATCATTCCGGCTTTGAGAAGGATGTAGAAATGCCAATCTCAGAAACTTTTACAGGGGAGAAGGGGGTCCTAAACGTTGGTTAGCTCAGTTACAATTCATCTGTCTGCTTTCCAGCTTCCAAAATTTTGTTTTTGTTGCACCCTATCCATTTCTCTTTTGCCTTGTGGTTTCATGCCACAGGAGAGAACATGTGTTCAAAGATGATATTCAACCTTCCATCTTTGCCAGAATACTCGGTGTTTCTTAAGAAAAATAAAATACAAGCACTTGGGAGTAGTATGCTCTCTTTTTAAAAAATAATTGGAGTTACAAAAATGTCTTACTACTGCATAGTGTTTTTACGTGTACTGTCTTATACGATCCTCACAAAAACCCTGTAAGTTTAGCAAAGATATTTGACTATTATGTAAACTGGAATTAAAAGATTAACTGGCTTGCATAAGAACATATCTTCTATTAATAAGAGATATAGAATTAGTGATCATTACTTCTGGCCCAGGCCTACATTATTCAGAGTTTATCTATATATTAGTTAAGTATAGGTAATCAAGTATTTATGAGTGGCCAGATTTATAGAGAAAAAAGCCTCATAATCTTCATATTCAGCCTAAGAGTTTGTTCAGATACTTTCTTCAAATATTTTATAAGCCATCTTAGCTGCTTTAAATTTAAGGGTTTCAGTAAAATTCATGTTGTTCAGATCTTGTGCTTTTAAACCAGTGATGCACTATACCATCTTCACTACTGAAAATGATAAAAGTAATAAAATTGCCAGGCAATGCTAAAGATTAATTTTCTATTTCAACTTTCTGTAGAAGTTGTTTAAGAGCTGAATGGCATTACATACCGCACACATACACACATGCAGTCTACAAAAGTAGTAATGGCTTTTAATCTTACTTCCCATATCTTTTCTACACAGCATTGTGTTTCACAGCCATAATTGAGAGATAACTGTGCTCAGTTGGAAATTGTGGTTAAAGAATGACAGCAAAACAAGCAAGCAAGCCATATAGAATGTGTGTGAGCAGCAAGTAGTCAATATTTCTAAATTGAAATATTTCTTATTTGGCTTTTTATTTTTATTATGAGAAACAAAACAATTCGGGTAACTTTTCTATCAAAACCTATTATGCCATATAGGAACAACAGAAATACTTATATTTTCTGCAGACAGGAAAGATGGGTGAACCTGTACAAAAATCATAGACAATAGATTCCAGAAAATAAGAGATACTTAAGTAATAATGGAAGGTAGGAAATGATTAATAAGGACCTACTGTATAGCACAGGGAGCTCTACTCAATACTCTGTAATGGCCTATATGGGAAAAGAATCTAAAAAGGAGTGGATATATGTATATGTGTAACTGATTCACTTTGCTGTACACCTGAAACTAACACAACATTGTAAATCTACCATACTCCAATAAAATTTTTTTTTAAAAGATAGGAAATGATTAGTTTCAAAATGAATATAAATAGTACCTTCTAGGAAATGCTCATAGAAATAAAAAATCAGTGCAGTAAAGTGTTCCAAGAATTTTATATAAAAATATATTTTGTAAAATCCTTATTTGGTCAGCTGAAGGTTAGTATTGTAGATTAGACATTTCAAATGTAAAATAACTAAATTTCACATTAATGTAAAATTAAACTCTACATTTGTAAAGAATATATTAGAAATATATCTTAGTTTGTTGGGTGTGGGTTCTGTTAAAAAGATTGATGTGTTTACTTCATTAACCACAGCAAAATATTAATAATAGATACATTCATGTACTGTTAAAAATGTAATTCTCTTCTTTTAAATTGTGTTGCATAATGTTTAAACTAAAATTTTCTTTTAATGTTAAAAAAGAGAAAGATGTAATTATACTATTTAAATGATTAGTGCCATTGTAAACATTATATTCTCCCTTTGTTTTGGACAAAATTACTAGTCCTCAAGTTTTTATTTAAATTAACTCTTCAGTGATAGAACATGTTATCATAAATTGAAAATCATGTAACTAAAGCAATAAAATGTATTTATTACTAATGTTCCTATAACTAAAATAAGGCAGAGAATTTAGGAGATTTATGAACAGTACAAGTAAGAATAACTTTTTGTACACTTTTTATCTCTGCTTGATTTTTGGCCTCAATGAGTACACCCATGTTATGATATTACACTATCACTCTCCATTAAAAATGTTACATTTTAAATTGTCAAGAAATGAGCATGCAATTTTGATTACATAAATTTTTAGTATTACATTTTTGGATTGTGTTTATTATCAGTCACAGATTCACTAAGTCAAAAACTGTATCCAAGTTTTTTTTTTTACATAAAATCCCTTTAATCTGCAGGTGAGCTCTGATTTTGATTCTATTTTGTATTTTGGCCTCACTTAATCTAAAACATTAGGAGAAAAATTCTTTACCTTTGAAAGGAAATGAACTTGTTCTAGCTATCCTCATTATGTTACTAATTTGGATAGCCAGGTACATCTTTGCAAAATCTCACTATTGGTCTTAATTATTCCAATAAGAATTTCATCATAGTCTTAATTATTCATTTCATTTCCCTTTTCTACTCCTAACGTTTGATTATTTTACTTGAAAACAACTGACATGCCTCCATAGCTGCCCAAATTTTTAATCATATCAATTTTTTTCTGGGGGTTCTAGCTGCCTTCTTTCCCATTTTAAGCCACTGGCCTTTTAGCATGTTTTAGTGTTCACTGGAGAGCAAAGGTTTACACGTCTACCCTTTCTTAGCTCTAAAGCTACTTGTTTTTATAAAGCACTTATTGTACCTTTCGGTATTTTCCCCCCCAAATTAAAATTTTTCTTCCCATTTTATCATTGAAATAATTCCAGAATTTTTCTGAATATTACTGTGTACCTACCTTTTAGTGGAAGGAGTAATACTGCATTTATGTCCTGGCACATGTAGGACTAAATGCACGCTTAAGCTGCAAAAGATTGCATATCTATTTATTTGAAAATAGTTTTGAGTTTTCATGACAGAGCAACCAGTATGGTGAATATTCTTCTTGTGTTTATTGTTGCAGTATTATTTTTTGTGATTGTATAAGAATTAAACTAAGATAAAGGTTTCACAGACGAGCTTTCCATAAGCAGATGCTAACCTTTTTCCTGTTTATGTTTTACCAGTGCCTTCTGAACAAAACCCATTTCTTTCCTTTAGCAATTGATCGTACTGAAGCCCTACTGAGAATTTCCGGTTGGATGTAAAAACTCTTCTATTTTCTTGGTCCAGGAATCATTAGTTAGTAAGACCTGAATGATTGATTTCCTGTTGTCCTGAGGCAGGTTAAAAGAAGTTCTGTGGTGTCCCGATTGTGTCTTAGCAGAAATGTAGTCATTCTTATTTGTAATATCCTTATTTGTAACAAATTCCTCTCATCTCTTCAACCTATATCTGTATGTTATCCTTGGGGGATAATGTAACATCTGTCTTATAGTCAACTGAATTCGGGGGAGAAAAAAACCCTCCTAGTGTCCAGTGTCTGCATCTTCCAAATTTGATGTTATAGTAATGTTGAAGGATAAAATTGTACACATGAGATATTCATGTGAGATACAAACACAAAAAACCGTCCTTATTAATCTTGTTTATTTTCTCTTGTTTATTGCCTCCTATGATTTACTAGTTGTGAACTTTTGAACATCAGGACATTTTTTATACATTTGTTAAATAAATCTGCTCTATACCTGGAAATACGATGAGGAATTGCTATGAGAAATGTTTTTATACAGATTTTGATTTTTTTGTGGCTTAGTATCACTGTTATTACTAATACAGTTATAAGGTAGGATGAGCAAACTAAATATGGTCAATTTCATCTAAATATTGTAGGATCATGTGGAAACTAAGAAATGTCTTTCTTATGTATTTTATTTTTCCCCAGAAATCAAAAATCTCCACATATGACAAAATGTGGGCCTTTATGAGTAGCAGGAGGCAGTCCGTGCTCGTCAAAAGTAATGAAGAAGGAATCCAGAGAGTCCTCACCTCTGATTATGCTTTCCTAATGGAGTCAACAACCATTGAGTTTGTCACTCAGAGGAACTGTAACCTGACACAGATTGGCGGCCTCATAGACTCCAAAGGTTATGGCGTCGGCACCCCCATGGGTAGGCTTCATGTCAGCCACTTGTTCTTTGTTCATTAATCTTAGTTGCTGTGAAAATGGAAGAAAAATAATGCCTCCATATGCCAGTAGGAATCTTGCTTCAAACAAATGTATTTTGCTATGTTCTGAGACTGTATAAAGTCAGGAAGATATTTGGACATCTGCTTCTAAAGGAATAAGTAACAAAAGGAAAATTGATTTCTACCAAATGGTCAGTAGACATTTTTACTGTATCAGTGTTGAAAACATCCACAACACCCCCCCCCCCCGGCAAAGGACCTTCTCAATCTTACACTTAAAAAAAGTTTTTATGAATAAAGTTTTTGCAACATTATTTTTTCAGATTGGTGGCTTACGAATATTGTATTTGACTTAGTTAACTAAAAGAATGAGCCACAAATGGTTACTGTGAATAATTATTTTATTTACAAGAGGTATATGTTTATTTAAGAGGAATAGCAGACTATTTACCAGGAACATACCTAGAATATTTTACACTAGTATTGATTAGTTTTAACATTCTCTTTCTTCTACATGACAAAATTCTTTTCAATAATAATCATGGAATGAAATAATAATAATTGCCACAAAAGACAATGAAAATTTTCATTTATTGAGCTTCATATTTATGTATAATGTATATGAACATGTATATACATTCATATGATTAATGAATGTATAAATACATATTACAGTATATATGTACATGTCATGGGCATAAAAATGGCTCCCCCAAAATGTCCATGGCCTAATCCTGAGAACATATGAATTTATTACCTTTTATGACAAAAGGGACTTGGCAGATGTGATTAAGTTAATGATCTTAAAATGGGGAGATTATCCTGGATTAACCAGGTGGGTCCAGTGTAATCGAAAAGGTCCTTAAAAGAAGGAAGCACAAGTGTCACAATTAAGAAGGTATCACAACAGAAGAAGTGAGAGAAAGAATGTACTAGTCCACCTGGGCTGCCGTAACAAAACACCAGAGATTGGGTGCTGTAAAAATGACAGAAATTGATTTCTCACAGTTTTGGAAGCTGGAAGTCCAAGATCAAGGTACCAACAGGTTTGGTGTCTGATGAGAAGCTGCTTCTTAGTTAATAGACCAGGAAGGAACAAGGAATCTATCTTGAGTCCCTTAAATAAGAGCACTAATCTCATTCATGAGGGCTCCACCCTCATGACCCAATCACACCCCAGGGACCCCACCTCTAAATACCACTATACTGGGGATTAGGTTTCAATATATAAATCTTGGGGCTGGGGGACACCATGGCAGGGAAGGGGAGGAAGAGAAAGAGAGAGAGATTGATTTGAAAATGTTACTTGGTGAACTGAAGATGGAGGAAAGGACCACAGCCTAGCAATACAGAGGACCTTTAGAAGTTAGTTTAGGAGGCAAGGAAACCAATTCTTTCCTGGAGGCCACAGAAGGAATGCAGCCCTGCAGATACCTCACTTTTAGGACTTCTGACCTATAGAACTATGGGATAATGAATTTGTGCTACTTTAAGCCCCTCAATTTGTGGTAATTTGTTATAGCGGAGATAGGAAACTGATACTGTATGCAAAGAAAACAAAATAACAGATTAACATGTTTTTTATTACATCTTTTTTTTTTTTAAAGAAAGGGGAAAGCACTTACAGCTACTCACTGGCTCTGCAATAATGAATAATGACACTATAATTTTTCTGAGCCTTAATTTCTGCAAATTTTTAATGACTTTGTCTAAACGGATTTTCATGTATTTGTGTTTAATAAATGATATAGTCATATTTGTCCATGTATCCTCATTCATAATTTTATTACTTTTAATTTTGAAAAGTTTCTTTCTAACATGTATACCATAGTTAGAAAGTTGGGCACAGATTCATAAAAATCCCATTTCATGATAAATTCCAGAAATTGCAATAGTGTCCATGTCTTTGTTTCTTTGGGATTGTTTCTAACAACTTTCAAATGTCTAGGAAGTCCAAAAATTTTCCACCATAATGACTTCAAAAACTTCAACATTAAATTCTTTCATATTAGGTAAAGTTTACTCAAATTCATTATAGCTCAAAATAGTTTGAACTGGCTTTGAGAGAATTTTGAGACATTCGCTCCTGTAACATTACATATTCCTGCAATTATAGTAGACTCAAAATAATGATTGCACAGTCATTGTGAAAGCAAAGTAAAACAAAACAAAAAAACAAGAACCTTAAGTTCTTGCTCCAAAAATATGCAAGTGTAGCTTAGCTCACATATCTTGGGGGAGTGAGCTGTATAATGAGAATTCTCCAAATTAGTTTCCAAGTGGAGTACAATGTTTATTAAAGAATAAGAAATAAATATAGATGCTAATTCAAAACTCAATAAGAGTTGGGCTGTTAAAACTCAATAGTAATTGTTTAGAACCTGGATGAACAGAAGATATTTACAAGAGAGGAATATTTTACTTTTGACATGTTTTGACCTGCCAGTGCCAGGTGAGAGTTGTTGCTATTATTGTTTTAAAATTCTCTACACAAAATGAACCCCCTTTATTGTTTGCACTAGGGAAAGGCCATCCAAAGCTTTGCCATTATTATGCCAATGTATGTGTTAATTCAGAAGTTTTCTAATTAATTCTAATATATAAAAATGTTTGAGTTCTCATAATTATAGCTTAAGAAGCACTTCTTTTCAAAATGCTTTAAATTATACTTATATTCACAGTAAGGCTTGAGTTTATTGCCACAGTTTTGTGTTGATGGAGTGTTCAAATCCTGGCATACTCCATAGTTAGATCCCATATGGCTCTTTGCCTCAGTAAGAATTACCTAAAGAACTCAACAACTTCATGAGTTGATGTACCATTTATTCGGAATTTGTGATGAGTAACTTTGATAACTTTTCAAGCATACTTGTACTCATTTATGAAGAGTTATATGAACAAATTTATGTTTTAGAAAAGAGGCTGATGATATGCTCTAAAGTATCATCATGTAGTATTTTGCACACTGATATTCTAGATTTAGCCTTGTCAATGTGATCTTAGACAAGTGACATGAAATTTATAGCTTCTAAATTTCTTTCTATTTTTTTAATTAGTAAAATTACAGGGTGAGACTAGGAACACCTAAGGTCTATTTAATGCTAAACTTATAATAATGTTTCAGATAATGTACTTGACAGAGTCCCAGAGTTTGATTTAAAGTGGGCTAGAAACTACATGGAGAAATATGATTAGCTGATGTTTTCAAACAAATTTTAAAAATCAAACACCTTCCTAAACACTTATGAGAGGAATGGAAGCAGTGATTTGATAGGTTCCCATTGCCTCACAGTTTCATTTGGAAAGAGCTGAAGAAAATAAATGCATTTTTCAGTGTTGTTTCTGGAAGGAGTGAGATTCCTATGTATCCTTACCCTCCTCTTTTAGTTTACATTGCGTGGAAGAGGGCAGAGATTTTTGTCTGTTTGTTGTTGTAAGCCCACACAACAATAGTGCCTGCACTCTGTGGACCCTCAATTATTTGTTCAACAAATGAACTCTACATATGAAAATATGATGGTGCAGCAAGATTTATAAATACAGAAAACAACTTTTGGAGCTAAAGATCAGCATGGCATCTTACATTACTCAATGCGATGACTTCATTAAACAAACCTGAGTGACTGAGGGTAGTGAGAATTGAATAAGATTTGGGGAGGATGTTTGAGGACTTTAGAGTATAGCACAGATATTCTTCATTAATATTAGTTACATAATAGCACTCATAATTTCAAAATTTCTAGAATAAAGAAATTTGACTTATACTTAATATAAAACCTTAACTTGATGGGTTTTTTGGTTTGTTTGCTTTTTTGTATTGTAAATACAATGTACCAGTGTACCAGGAATGTCTCTTATCATATTGTTTTGCTTTGAGGAAATGCTTGTTACAAATAAATCAAAATAGTATATTATATAATTCTCAAAACTCCCTGAGATATTTCAGATGTGAAAGCTATTTAAAAAAAGAAAGATAACAGTTAAATCAGTTCTAGGGAAGCTGTTACAGTTTCTTGGAAACATACAAATGGCAATTTTTGTTTTCTCCCCACCCCTGGCACTGTTTACTGAAAGATATTGACTTATAGGGAAAATATAAAACAATTCAAAATATTAATAAATGTATAAACTATATAACTTTTTAAATGAAGGAAAATACTGGGCACAGCATTTGGAATTTCTATTTCTTCTCATTTTAAGCTTATCTTATATATGAGAGAAGGAAACAAATTAAACTATAAGCCTTAGGGTGTAGTTTTTTTTTTCCTTTTATCTGTTCAACTCAGCTCATCAGATCAACTTTTGCCTTCTGAAGAAAGCGTAGTTATTGCAGAAAATAGTCATTGATACAGGCAGGTCACTTTCATGAGAAACTTAAGAAATCAAGTTGAATTATATATCTAAGTGGAATCATTTTTTCGTAGTGTGTAGTTAGTTTGGTATAATAGTATAATCAATTAGTGTTTTCATTAAAATGAATTTTTAAAAATTAGGTAATAGCACATGATAAATTTCTTTTATAGGACTTTCTTGGACTTTTAATGTAAAATTATCAGTACATATTAATAAAAATTCAAAGCATCTAATAATACTTTGGCATAGCAAAATTATAGACTAGGAAGAATATTTTACCATATTCTTCTTTATTTTCATTGCCAAATAATATTGAATTAAAATTTATTAAAATGTCTCATTACTAAAAGTGGCTTAATGCATTTAACATACATTTTGTTTTTAGCTGAATTCTGAATGAGATAAATTTGAACATAATAATTTAAATTTGAAGGGATGAATATTCAAACCACTCACCTGTAGGTATTGCAATATAATTTTTGTTTCTTTTGTTCAGATAGTTTTCTTATGTTTGACTTGATGATATTAAGTTCTTAACTTTAGTAAATTATATTTTATTCACTCATAACATAGTATAAAATTAAAATGATTTTGAGACTCCAGTACATTATGAGTAAGTCTTAACTCATATAACTTCATCAAAGAAATATAATCTAGAAAGAGGCATTTCACACTTTACCCCCTCAAATATGTCTGAGAAAAAAACTTCAGGCAGTAATTCATGATTTACTATGTCATAGCTCTGCCAACAATATGGCTTTCATGAATTATTACTTAGTCATTAATAAATGCAATGACATGCAACTCTAGAACTTGAATGAGATTCTAACTTACCATAAATTTTCAAACAACATCATAACCTGCATTTCTCAACTAGTTAATTAGGATTTGCCTTTTATATCATCTTTTTCAAGCATATTGACAATTTTTTTGTAATATGTCATTTTTACTTAGCTTTAAAATTTTGTTTAATTATAAGCCAAAAAATAAAAATAAAAAATAATGCATTTAGGTGTGAAAAAGTAAAGGTTATTTGAGTCTCTTTCCCAGCAAGAGTTAAGGAGATGAATCTATTCAAAGCAGAGCAGTACAGGCTCGGGTTCTGGAAATTTAGATCAGTTCCAGAAATTCCCCAGGATTTTGAGTTTATACCTGCAGAAGCCGTAAACTGATATGAAAATTCTGTCTTTATTAATACTGCAAATGTGATCAAGGAGAGGAACTCCTTTTGCTTTGCTTTTATTGTTGCTCAGATTTTTAGATATTGTCATAGAGGTGTATACGGTTAAGTGCAGGAGGGTAAACAGAAATACTATGTCTGTTTTGGAGTGAATATTCAGAAATATTTCAAAAATTATATATATTTTTTCCCCCAGAAGTCCATGCGTCCTTTTAACCTGCTAGGCCTCCTCCTGTGTGATTCATCTAGGGGCCTACCATCACCATTCATCACTCTGAGTGTGATGATTACTGCCCAAACTGTTGTGAAATCACTGAATGACTCAGATATAAGCTATTTAATTAGGGAAGCTCTGTTTACACAAAAATACCTTAGTGGAGCAATCAACAATGATGTGAAGGTAAATGCTAAATAAGCATAAACTGGTTTAATTAAGCTTGCGGTGACATTAAATTCCTTTCGTAGTTTTCCTGACTGCAGCAATGTTATTTTAATGTGATATTTACTTTATGGTAGATTTTTGAAATTGTAGGTGTTCTTACTCATAATACATTAACTGAACTTCCTTTTCATTCATTAGAATTTTTAAAAAACAACAACTGGATGGGGTAAAGCAAAAAAAGCAAATCACAGCAGTTTTCATTAAGGAATATTTAAAATGTGTGAGCAATTGCAGTCTTCCCTTTTAATTCACCATAGGTGATAATCTATTTTAGCCGAACAGGGAGCGTTTCTACTTAATGGCATTTTCGGCTGCCTTGCCTCCCTTCTGACAACCCATACTAAAAGCCTTCTTGGCTTCTGTCTTTGGAATGTTGAGTGCACAGGGCGCTTTGAGGGCTAGGCAGACTCAGCAGTCCATGAGCTGGTAGGAAAACCGCAATCTAGAAAAAAATCCATTAGGGCCAGTTGCTGTTATTTTGTTTTGCTGTGTTCAGTTTGTTAGAAATATTGTAAAGTGTCTGAAGGGTCCCATTAAAACTATTTCTGTTTTTAACAATGAGCTAGTGGCACACTTCATTCATTTATTGGTGCCTCCCAACTTTAATAACATATGGGGCGCACGAGTCAGCTGAAAAGGAGATGGAAGCAATTCTGCTCATGTCTGTGCCTATCGTCCAAGATGCTAAAATTTTCTATAATCTTATGTATCCTCATCTTACTTCTGGGATTAAATCAGTAGTAGGTTTCAACCAGTCCATGAATAATTATATCTGTGAACAAAATCCAAATTAAATTACTTATCATAGAGAACTACTGAAATATGTGTAATACATGAAGAATGTAATAGGCAGTGTAGAGGTGAAGTAAAGATGAATGTAAAGAGTATATTTATAAATCCTTTGTAATACTAAGGTTAAATTTAATGACAATTTTATCAGACACAAAATTGTTATATACATTTTTCTTGTACTTATGTAATTATAAATAAGATGCATTCTTGCTTCATAATTGGATTTTAATGTTACCTTTATAAACTAATTTACAAAATATTTTATATTAATGAATACAAAATAGCTGTAGCCCTATTAGTAATTCTTAAGTAAGTTTTATCTCATTATAATGCCTTTACACATAATCAGCCTAAAGTAAAAAATATTACAATAGGTTGTATCATGGACTCTTTATGGTAGAAGGATACCACATTGACATATGAACAATCTGAAATTTCATTCTTCACTTCTATTTTCTAATGTTAAATGCATGAGATCTCACTGCTTCTTCATTTCTTGTTATTTGATGAAGTGAGAGATGTAGAATTGGTACTGAGGGAGAGGTTGTTTATTTAAGGCAGATGTTGGTGTTTATAAAAATAGAAATCAGTATGAAAAGCATGTTTTTTCCCTGTTTTGCTCACCATCCATTTCTAGAATTCCCAATTTATCGTATAATAAGTACTGTAATATTCATCATTATAGATGCATAATATTGCTGGCCTTCAGTTCTTCAGCTTAACAGAAATGAATACATTTGTCTTGATTAGTTGAACATAATGCACAAAAATTGATGCAAATTATTCATCTTTCTGCAGGTCAAACCTTCCATTAAAATGCATTCTATTTTTTTTCATTGCATAGGCAGCATAATTTTAATGCTGGTGAAGTAATTTTGCAAATCGAGATCTAATAATTTTCAGAGGCTGAATTAAACAAACAAAAAAAAGCACCAAATTACCCCTGTAGAAGCTGTATTTTCCTGGCATACTTGTTGAAGTCTTAGATTTCATGTCACTGAAAACAGATGAGTCTCAGTAAGCTATGCCTGCTCCACAGACATCATCAACAGACTCTGCAGGCTAGAATCTAGGAAGCTTCCACAGGGAATTTGATGAATTGCGAGCACCAGTGCGAGCAGCCTTCATGAATATTGTAAATGCTGATGAAATGGTACCTAAACAATGAATAAATGGATAATTCTCATGAAAACAGAGTGAGTTCCGATAGACTTTATATGCAAACATTAGAACATTAATTAATTTTGTTTGTGTCTTGTGGTGATTACTCCAAGGCCATGGGTTCAAATCCCATTATAGATTAGTTAGCCAGAATGACTGTGCCAGACTGTCATCCTTTGGTTAGCAAGACTAAGTAAGATCAATGAATCACTCGTATTGGGAAAAAAATAGTCAAAACATAGTGGTGAAATGTATAAGCACTAAATTCTGAAGATGAATGCCTTGCATTTGCTGGCCCTCATCTGAAGGTGTATTCTTATCATGCTGTATAGAATATGTGGCCTTTGTAGCCAGATGACTTATGTGCAAATCTTAGTTCCACCTGAGTGTCCTAGGTGTCCTAAGTGAAGTTACTATGCCTCCCAGAGACTCAGCATTCTTATTGGTAAATGGGTAGGATCATGTCTACATAATTAGATTGCAATAAGGATTAAACATCAAATTTATAGTATTTGGATCAGAACATATGCACCACAAATAATTCTGAAGGACTGTTCTGAAGAAATATTTTATAATAAGTAAAATGATGTATTTGTGGTTTTTAAGTCCTTTGCATCTTACCCTTTTTCTCTCTATTCTTTATATTTTTAGTAATATTGAATGTGTTGTAGGTTAGACGTATTGTTAATATGATCCATTCCTAACTAATTAGAAATCATTTCCTATGGAACCCAACCAGGATTTTATCATCAGCCAATC
Organism: Monodon monoceros; assembly: GCF_005190385.1. Lineage (NCBI taxonomy): Eukaryota > Metazoa > Chordata > Mammalia > Artiodactyla > Monodontidae > Monodon > Monodon monoceros. Next base: position 33,091,299 of record NW_021703771.1, read on the forward strand.
AGTATATTGTATTTAAATAACCATGATTTGGTTACTTAGAAAGTTATTGACATCTATTTTATAAAGATGAGACAGTTTCTAATGTTGGGCATTATATAAATAAAGTTTTTCCTTCTCTGAACATTTCCTGAATGTTTAGTAAACAGAGTCCAAGACATATTCAGAGATTATCTCTGAAGACATGTATGTTTCCTTTTAATTTTGTCAATCTATAAGAAATTTTATCACTCTTCAACCTGCTTGGATCTGTAAAATAATGATCATTAAATATACATCATCCCCTTTCTTAAGGAGATAGACTTGGAAAAACAACTTTAACATCAAATAGAGAAAATAGAATATTGAACACAAACAAGTAGTCTGTTATTTAATGTAGGGACTCAGAGTGGTAGAATTCACTGAGGACCAAAGTTCAGTTAGGCCAAATTGAAAAAGGGACTTGAGCTCTACCTTAAAGGATGGGTACTTTACTCTCCTGAAAAAGTTATTCTCTCTCCCAATTTTGGGATTCTTAAAGATTAAGTAGGTTGAGGATTTTATTTAAAATGGTCCAACTTTTATAATTTATTCATTAAAGTTTAATATTGGACTTGGGAAAAAACACGATAGTAAAGAAAGTATTCCTGACATTTCCACTCTTACTGCTCTTCAAATGGTTATTATGCAGATGAAAAATTGTAACAAAAGCAGCGTTTCTAGAATGAAACTATTTCTATTTTCATATTTTGTGTCAGCGTTACATGATTTAATACCCAGAGAAGAAATGTGACTACAAATCTACTTCACCAGCCGCTTTTAACTAATATGTATGAAAAACGTCAGAACCAGTGAAAATAGTTTACTGTTTCATTATGTGCTGATAACATTTGCCCTTCTTATCCTTTTTCACATAAGTCAAAGAATATTTAGAATATGAATAAAAGGCAAATGGCTAAAATACATAATCTATAATATGAATTTTTTATTGACACATTTTGTGTACCTCATATAACCATCTCCTTTTGTGATCTTAGATACTTAAATTTCCTCCTGAGGATTCTACAACTATTCCTTTAAGTAGAATGCATTCAAGTTACTTCTCTATAGAGGTCATAACACTTTGAATTTTAACGTCTACAACAAAGAAAAAAACGGCAACCTCTATCCAATTTAAGCCAGTTATAGATTTTGAATATAACTATTTAAAATTTCTTTTAAAATTACTGTATATTAAATATCCTGGGTGGTACATACACTTGATATCTATATACATTTGCTCCCTAAATCCATGTAGTCTCTACCTCATAGCTTTTTATCTCTCTTCTCTTATTTCTACATTAACAGTGTCATTTATATTTGGTTCCATTCCACCATGACCCTGACATCTTGAACTTAGTTCTATCCTCTATATCTAGAAAAAATGAACAAAGTGGGTGGGATGCTCTTACTATCATTTTCCTTTCTCATATATACTTTTCTAAACCAATAATGCAAATAGAAAGAAAAATAGAGGAAAAGTAGGTGAAAGGCAGCCAAAGAGAAAGAAGAGTTATTGTCCCTACTCTTCTTTTCAAAGTAATGAAGCCTTGTTTGTGTACCTGACCAGCAGACTAAGATAGTTCCATCTGTCACGTGGTTCTACAATATGGTGTTCTTTATTATAATGATCCTCAAGGTTGTAAAGGTTATTCAACATATGCGTTTTGTGTTGCAGTGAAAACTCTAGGAGGGCAGGGCTCCTATTACATTGTTCATCACTATATGCCTAGAATCTATCACCTGTGTATGTATATCTAATAATTAATAGTAAAAAAAAAGATACATACATGGTCCTTGCCCTTGGGACACTCATATCAATCTAGTAGGAAAAGATATATAGCAAAACATTGGAATATGATGCACCAAATGTTGTACTAGACTATCTGCAATGTGCTATGGCACCAAAGAAGAGGGATCCTGTGTATCTCTGTGGCAGCCAAGGAAAAGTGTGCAAAGATCATTGGAGGAAGTATGGAAACAGGATTCTCCAGGCAATGGGAAATACAACTTCGTAGTTTGTATTGCTGGCATGTTAGGTGTGAGGAGAAGAGGATAAAGTCCGAGAAGCTTGTGATAGGTTGGAGAAAGGGATTGTACGACATCTTTAGGAATTGAGTTGTATTCTATAGCTTTAGAGCACCATTAAAAAAAATTTAAGCAGGAAAATGATGTTCATAAATTTCCAATGTGGAAAGATTACTAGGTATCATGGAAGACTGATCACTTTTAGCTCTCATTTACCATTCTGTGATTAAATGTTATGGGTTGATAATTTGTTTTCAGGATGAGATTAATCTCCTTTAATTTTTATGATTATCACTCATGGATTCCTTATTCTCCTATCATATTGAGATTTTTCGATAGAATACCTTCAAAAGAAAATACAAAGAGTGATGACAGTAACTTCACACCAGTTTAGCTTTTATCTAATAGGAAATCTGAAATGGACCCCATGAAGTATTTAGTTGCTACATATATTAAATGCTTCATTTGAAGTAAATGTATTATAATTATTAGATATAGATTAGATAAAGATATATAGTTTGGGTTCATAAGAAATGACTGAGGGTAAAATTGCAGGCATTTATGACCAACTGTTAAGTAATTAATATTTTATTTATGCATGTATTCATTCCAGAAATATTGTCTTCACTGTGTGCCAGGTGTTATACTAAGAAAGGAAATACAACACTGTCCTTATGAAATTTACATCCTGTTAGGGTAAATGAGCATTAAACAAATAGTCACAGAAATTATTTTTTAGTTACAAACTGAGATAAGTTCTATAGAGGAAAATAACAATGATGCTTGGTATTGTATAACAGCATTGTTGACTGAATACGGCATAAAACTGGAAAATAGCAATTTAAAATGGAATCTGAAACGTAAATATAAAATTTGACTTAGCACTTCTTAAAAACAAATATGGGAGAGACAGTGTCCTAAGAGATAATAAAACCCATCTTTCACTGAGAAAAAGGCTCTAAGAAAATGTGGTCTGGTTCCAATTTTATTGGAAGATTTTATCATGGAAATAATGGTAAAAAGAGATAAAGCTCTAAAAGTACCCAAAATATGTTGTGCATTTACGGCACCCAGCACTCATCTCAGCATAGGAAGCAGGGAGCCATTTCACAAAATATAACATTGCCAGCAGCACTGTAATTTAAGAAAGAAGGTTGATGGTTCCAGCAGATATAGCCTCAGATCTCTTGTGCTCGCAGGTCTTTTACTTATTAAGGCACTGGCCAAGGCCACTGACAGTTGATGTAAGTGCAATGACGGCATTAAAATTTATAAACTTATTTGTCACCCTAACTTATTCTAGATGGTTAACACTAAAAGTATGAAACAAGTCTGTTTATGAACTCTATTTGTTCTACTGAATGTAATAAGAACCTGAGAAGGTGTCCAATATCACAAGTTCTGCCTTAACATATTTTGACTATATCATAATGGATATATTATAATGGATTCAATGTTTCATTCAAAAAGCATTTGTTTAATGCTTATTGTGTGATAGGCACTGTGCTAGATGCTGGATGAAATAAGATGAATAATGGATGGTTGATTACCTATAACTGACAGGTAGCCTGATTTTTAAGTCATTATTTAAAGGGCTTCAAGTATTTGGGTGTGTGTCTTAGAAACATTTATCAGATTAAACACTTTCAAAGAAGAGGAATAATTAAGGAATTATTGAAGCTTTTTGAGGCAAATCATTGATATGATGTACACTTAGTGATTATAGTATAGTCACATACCCACAAGACGTGTAAGTTACTATTCTCCAGAAAGTGCAAGAAAGTATACTTGGAGAAATGACAAGCTAGAGGAAACTTAAAATTATGAGTAGTCTACTTCATAAAAATATCTTCCCAGACCCAAAGAAAACAAACACCAGGATGTTACCTAATTCTCTGTCATACACAGCACATAATATCATCATGATGAGCTGAAATAACTATGAAATATAAAACAGAGGAAATTAAAGTTCTTTAGGAAGTGGGCAGTGGGGATTTGTCATTATAAGTAACGGAAATACTTAGCCAGCCCCTTAGAATTTTAACAAAATATTTAAAGGATTTGGGTGCTATTAGGAAAAACAAAAGCTGTGTATTTTTCCCCAAAATTGGTTTCATCAGTTTTGATATACAAATATATTTAAATAATAACTCTTGTAACTTTTGTCCCTCAGAAGTATTTTGTAAAGAGACTTAAAGGCTGGGCATGAAGACATGTCTTAAAGTAAGTATTGTGATGCGAATTCTTATGAGCTGATGCTCATGATGCATATGGAGCCAATAGATGAAAAAGGACATGCAAAAAATCCGCTACTTGATCAGTAGTGCTGTGATAATGTGTAAATTCAAAGCTAAGCAGGGACAAGCAGGAGATCTAACAAGAAACAACTTATTTTTGACAGAGAGAGCTGATGTAGTAAGAGTAGTAATTATTGTTATCTAAGGCAGTGCTTTTCAAATTGAGGTTAAAATAAAATAATTGACAGGGACATTAATAGATATGAATGAAAAAATTCTTCCACTAAAAATAAATTTAATCATTTAAAATATATTTTTTAACTTTTTCCTTTGATGGAGAGATGGAAACCTTTTATTTTGTTAACGTATAATGTGAATTTACAAAAGATATATTTGTTATGGAGTATTCTTTAAGCTTATCTGACCAATGAATTCTTTAAAAGTGAAACACAGAAGTACATTTCCCAAAAAGAGAAGTGTGTGGGGAAAATCCAGTTTAGGAAATATTGGTATAATGAGATTTAGAAAGACATATTTATAGAAAGCAAGAGTGATTTTTTTTCTGACCTTTGTAATTGATTAAAGCATGCAGAAGCTTGATTTGAAAGTAAGGAAACTTTTGGCAGTATGGATGGGATATCTCCAGTATGTGTATGGATAATGTGATTTTAGAATATTTCACTAAAGCATGGTAAGTATTAGACTTGTTGTGCAACCTTTAAAGAAAAGCTATTTATCAATCACTAAGCCTCCTCAAGAATTAAACGTAATGCTAACTCCATTTCCTTTATCATTTCTATATTATCTAGATGTACTGAATAGGATAAGGAAAATGTTTGGTACATACTTAAATTGGTGTGTTTGTAAAGAGCATGAAAAGGACAATCAAATGAGCAAATGAATAAACTAGGTGTAGTAGATTTAGACATTAGAACCAAGTATGTATAACAATGTGTGTATTCCATTCTATAAGTAAGAAACATCAAATGACAGAAAGGAAGGGGAGGAGGGAGGGGATGTGGGAGAGGAGGGAGGGAAAAGAAAAGAGAGGGGGAGGGGAAGGAAAGGAAAGGAAGGAAAGGAAACAAAAAGAGAATGTACAAAAAAGAAGGAAGGAAAGGTAACAAGGAAGGTAGGGAAGAGGAAGGAGGGCAGAAAGTAAGGAAGAGAGGAGTCAATTCAATTTAATAAGCCCAGCAAGTTGGCTCTGAACTACTTGGTGAGATTTGTATTAATTATTTATAACAAATCACAGTTTATTTTCCTAAGGAGATTTTAGTCAATTTGTTGGGAGGAATGTTAATGAAATTATAATTTTATGTAAAGTTCTTTGATCTATGTAAAATTCTTTGATCTATGTAAAATTTAACATTTAGGGACATTTGGAGATGAATTTTTTTATCGAGGAAATTCTGAACAGGTGCATTTGTAGGTTTTATTTATGCCCACACATATACTGCTGCTGTATATCACTCGAAACTGCCTTTATGCCTCCTTCAAGTGTTCTTCTGAACCCCACGTCTTATGCATCTGATACATCAAGGGACTTCACTATGTAGTACTCATATGTCCTTCTTTCTTCCTTGTTTTCTCCCTCCCTCCCTCCCTCTCTTTCTTCTTTCTTTCTTCCTTCCTTCCTTCCTCCCTCCCTTTCTCTCTGCCTCTTTCATGTAAGCGAGAACATTTTTTATCTGGTAAATGGGATCTTTCTGCTACTTGAAAAAAAGACCATTTTTAAAACATAATCGTTCCTTACTGTTAGTATGGAGCATGTGTTTAACAACCAAAGAAAGTCTCACTGTGAGCAAGAATACAAATGAAACAAAAACCAGAGATTGCATAGTGAAAATCAAAGAGCTAAATTCAGTTTTAAGAGGTGTTTGCCTTATCCTGCATGATGTTTTTTAAAAGTAATTTATTTGCGAAAATTTTAATGTAGAAAATTTTAGACAAAATATTTCCTGGGATATAATTAAAGTTAAAGTGTCTGGTAACCCTGTGTTGAAATTCTCACAGATTTTTAATAAAACTAGAACTGAAAATTATCTTTTCACATTGGATGTTATAATTTTTCAGATACTTTTGTCTAGCTTGTTTCTTCACCCATTTATGGTTACCTATTTGTCCCCTTAAGCATTTGAGGATTGACTTTTAGGTGCAATAGTATATGTTATAATAGACATGCTTACAATTTCCTCAGTCGTTTTCTAATCAAAGTTAGGGTCCTCTTGCAAAAATACTCATCTTCCTTGGAGGCAACCTTATGGTGCGTTAACCCCAGCTTCTCCCAGGTGCCACTCAATGCCCTCATAGTTCTTGGCTTGCCAGCATGTGGTTTGAGGCTGGGTTCATACTTGGGCAAAAGTTAGACTCTATCTATCTAACTAAAGGCTGTTCACTTCATTAGAGCTAAGCGCATGGCTATTCATGTCACAGAGAAGATTAAAGATACTTTTATTCTTTGATCTCAATATGTCCTTGAGATTTTTCAAATAGATAAAGTTTCAAACCACTTTTGACTTTAGTACCTGCTAGAAATGTGTCCCAAGGAGCAGCAAATGATGTACCAAAGAAGTAATCATTCATTATTTAATTATTGTTTTTTAAAATGAATCAATGACAGAATGACAAATAAAGCATGGCAATGATTTAGTGTCATTGATTATATTATCTATATTATTTCACCCTGTTAAAAACCTCAAAATGAGGTGTATTAATTTTGTAGCTTTGATTCAATCCAAATTCTACTTACATATTATTATGTTTACACTGGAAAGTAAGTGTGAGGAGGTTTGCTAGCAATAGGACATTTTCATATTTACAGTAAGTGCTGGAAATAGGAAACTCAACCAGCAACAAATCAAGATGTTTCCATCATTTGTTGAAAAGTGGGTTGCTTTTGTTTGTCTGTGCCTTATTTTGAGAATGAAGTAGGGAATATGGTGTCTGAAGATACTGAATAAACATCCTAAAGCAATTCAGTGGGTTTGGTGAGTTGACAATAAGTAATATTCTTTCAGTTTTTCTCAGGATGAGAAATGACCTGGTTCAAAATATTACTTAGGTAGATCAAGAAATTTTCATATTTCAAAGTCTACTTTTCATGTCACTTTCCCCCCCAACATTTGCTTATAATTATACTTCCAGGCCACATTTTTATATTAGTCACCTGTGGTCATTTTCATAAGTACTATCAGTATAAAATTTGTTTCAGATACTATGTTTCTAATTGAAGGTTATATTTGATAAACTACAGATCTTCTTAAAATGATTTTTTTTCCTCAATCAAATGTTTATTTTGCAGGGGATACACATGGTTAATCAGAACGGTAATTCAGAGTAAATGTGACTTTGAAGCTGCTGCTAGGCTAGTTGTAGTGAATTAATGAAAGCTGGATAGTCAAACAAGATGACCTTTATTTATGGTTTTTAAATACATATCAGAGGAGACCAAAAACACCCCACTGTCACTCTTATATTTTGTCAAGACTGCCTCAATCTGATATAATGCTCCTCATAATATGAAACATTGATTGAGAGTAGTTTGAAAATTAAGATAGATGATAGATATAGAGAGATGATAGAAAGGAAGAAAGAATGAAAGAATGAAAGAAAGGAAGGAAGGAAAGAAAGAAAGAAAGAGAAAGGAAGGAAGGAAGAAAGAAAAAAAGAAAAAGAAAGAAGAAAGAAAGAAAGAAGAAAGAAAGAGAAAGAAAAAGAAAGAAAGAAAGAAAGAGAAAGAAAGAAAGAAAGAAAAAGAAAGAAAGAAAGAAAGAGAGAAAGAAAGAAAGAAAAAGAAAGAAAGAAAGAGGAATAGATAGATATCCTCTGTTCCAAAGGGTTTACAATCTACTTAGGAAAGTAGATCACATCTTGAAAGGTAAATAATAGTAATACTAGATGACCTAGCCTGAGTGTCCAGTGAGTGACCAAGGTAGAAAATAATATGGGCTAGGCTAATCCATTGAAATCTGAAGTGGCTAAGGGGCAGAATTTAAACTGAACATTTTCATCAGAGTAGTATTTGGAAGAGAATATGGGAAGGAAACTTAGAAGCAGAAATTCCCCTGCTATAATTAGGAGTTGTTGCACAATAAAAATAAAATATGTAAGTTCTAATTATAGGAATGGATAATGCCCCTTTTAGGAAAGCTGTGAAAAAATGTATAGAAGCCATATAAATATTTCTTCTGCATAGATTGAAGATTATGTTAAAGAAACAGCTCTCCACCTGGATTTGGTAGATCTCAGTCCTCCAACTTTTACCATAAGCTACTAACTTTTTTTGACTTTTCTTTGTATTTCTGCTTTTTAGTTTGCCTACTCTTGCTAAAAGAGCAACACTGAATTAGTCCTGTTATATTAATCAAGTAAAAAGAAGACATATAGTGCTGTCCCTTATGAGGCAGAATAGTTTCCTCATAAGGTTTTTAATTGCTCTTAGCAAAAATATATCTTTAGGTGCAAATGTAGGTATATTTAAATCAAAACAAAATCACAGACAACATAGAGTATGAGCTGAAATTAGTGTTTTTCTACAAGCGGAAAAACACTTATGGATGAATCTGTGCAGAAAAATGGAATGTGCAGTATAGTGTTTTAGGAAGGAAGATTAAACTTTAGAAACAGGCTATTTTCTGGGTGGGAAAAAGCAATAAGACCAATCCCTTGGGACAGATGTTGAAAGATGCATATAGTTCAGTATTATTCCATGCTTCTGGGCAACCAATTAGAAAAGTTATTACTTATCATGTAATAGCTAATACAGATGAATATCTACCCCCATCAGCATAAATACTATAAATTTCACTTATATTGTTGCCTCCACTGAAAAGAATATTTCTTTCCAAAGTGTAAAACGATAAACAACCAAAAAAAATCTTACAATGCGTTGCCATGACGATTTTTGAATGACCCAAGTTTGTACAAACCTGTTACTTCTGTTATTTGTATCAAATATGATGATTATTTATCTGCAAGTATTAGCCACCCCTGAATAGAGCTTGTTAATCATGATCACTTTAAATTATTGCACTTAATCATGGGAAACACCATTTTTTGCACAACTTTCCTAAAAATCGAGGTTACTGTTTTATCAATGCTCTGTTTTCAGTATTGAATGATTGCTAGACATTAACTAAATATCCTTGCCCTCTATCCATTTCCTTTTGTAGATTTTTACTTACCGTTTTATTATTTTTCCAATGGTCTGAGTTGAGCCTGCCTTTAAGAGAGAGGTATTTTCCTCTTTCAAAACAAAATGTTTTCTTACCCTTCAAAATCAGAAAGGCCACCTGCCCTATTTATTTTGTTAAACTTCTATTTTCTGCCATTTTCCAGTTGTTTTTTGCTTCTGAAAATAAATACTGGCATACTTTGGAGCGTTTGGAAAGAGCTCTGTTGTCTCATCATGTAACCTTTAATTATGAAATTTTGGGTTCCTGGAAAGCATTAACGAACCCTCTCTTTTCTTAGGTTCTCCATATAGAGACAAAATCACCATAGCAATTCTTCAGCTGCAAGAGGAAGGCAAGCTGCACATGATGAAGGAGAAGTGGTGGAGGGGCAATGGGTGTCCAGAGGAGGAGAGCAAAGAGGCCAGTGCCCTGGGGGTTCAAAATATTGGTGGCATCTTCATTGTTCTTGCAGCCGGCTTGGTGCTCTCTGTTTTTGTGGCAGTGGGAGAGTTTTTGTACAAATCCAAAAAAAACGCTCAATTGGAAAAGGTAAATGTCACTTTTTTACAACTTAAAACAATCTTTGTTATAATAAAACGAACTTTTTTATCTTTCCAACCAAGGGAAATACTTAGACCTGTGTTAATGGTCTTCTGCCACTCATTGTATAACAAAGGTTCATAGAACTCAGGATTACCTTCGTAATTTTTAATTTAAATGTAATATTTTAAATTGAAGGCAACTTCAGGACCAGTAACTATTTTTCGTCTTACTGAAGTCTGAAAATGGAGAAACTTTTGCTGCTCGAAGTTCACTGTGGTTAGTTTATTAGGGGAATATAATTAATGAAGGAAGCAAAACTCAGAAACTGTAATATGAAGAAAAAATTTCTCTGCAGATAAAAAGTGCTTTAAGATACGATACTCATTAACAGTTTCAAGTTAGAGAGTAAATGAAATATTTATTTGAAGATTTTTGGTCCAATAATTTCTAATTTGGAAAAATCATAATGTGCATTGTGGAAATTTTAATTAATTTTCTACATTAATGAATATGTGAGAATATTGTGGTTTCTCCTTTGCCACTTAATGTTATTCTTAATGCATCCTTTACTGCCTTGCACCTGAGTCTTTAGAGGAATATATATAAATCTCAAAAATATTGAGACTATTGCAATTTTTTAGTATTTTATTATATTTAGTCTTTTGTATAAATGTCTTTATATTCTATTCTTAAAAAAGGCTGTGAACCTGGTTCAGATTATATATTTCTAGTGCTATAATTCCCTTAGTTCTATAAATATAAAGATGAATATTTATAGATAAATCTTTCAGATGATACATGCTACTTTTTAATATAACTTTATGACTCTGGACGTAAAATGCTGCTTTAGCATTTTTAAGCCTTCTGGAACTTTACTTAGTCTTTTAGTATTTAAACATCTCTTTTGTTTTTAATTAAAAAACGTTTTTTAGATCTTAAATTTTAGACCCTGCATCAGAGTGAGATTATATTCTGTTAAATAATTGAAAGGTTTATGAACTTTTATTGGTAAATATAAAGAGTAGAAATATGATATATTCCTTCATCTTTAATAATTTATGATATAATTAATTATCCTTTCTGAAATCAAGGATACAACATTCCTACATTTTATGTGACTACAGGACTTAATTCCTAGAAATAATGTTTTTATAAATGACTATTTTGATAGCCCCATTCTGTCTATAAGTAAAATAACCAATTCAAAGGTTTGAAAAATTTGGACAGTTGTATGATTTATTTTCCCACAATATTCAGGATAACTATATCTACTGACTTGCTAAATCAAATATCTTTTGCACTGGTGTGACTGAAAATTAAGTCTAAGTACACTTTTTATGTTATGACCCTTATTACAATGTCAAAATAAGTTTTGGAATCAAATCCAAAGAACTAATCAGAGATGAAAATTATTAACTCTTCAATTTTTATTTTTACTATAATTTATCAATAAGTGTGATATTTGGTTAGTTAATGCTTTAAATGAGTCCAAAAATAATAGAAGAAAGTTAGATTGTCTAGTTAGAACCTCAAATCATCCATATGTAGTGGTTTTCTTTCACTTATAGCTCAGTATTAAAATAAAACACATACATTAATCTCTTGACAGCATGCGGTAGTCTGTCGCCCTTTTCTCTCTGTATCCTGTTCATATGATTTACCTGGGCCATGTCTCTATGTACAATTATTTTATAAGCATTCTGGTTTTTTTTAAAGGACATGGGAATTTACTTTTGTAAAATCACCTTTACTTTTATTATAAATAACTAGTTTAGCTGAATTTTTCACATATCGACCAGCTCTCAATTTCTATGGACTTCTATGACCTTCTAAAACATTAGAAAAAGGGAGTCAACGTACCTTTTGGTGCTGAAACAGATAAACTATTATATTGGAAAGAAACAACTGTGTTGATATGACATGAGCGTTCTTAGTCACATTCGCCGATGTTGTCACACTGTCTCCATAAATCTTCCATAATGAAATTCAGATTCTCTAGCTAAGCAGAGGAGACACTTCAGGATCTGTCTCTGTCCACCACTGTAGTTTTATCTTCTGCTTCTCCCCAGTTTGCACCTGTACTCTAACCACACTAAATTACTTTGAATTTTCCAAGGTCAACCAGCTTTTTAAAATCCTCCTCCAATTTGACCTGAGCAAACTTTGTCCATTTTTCTACCTGGCAAACTCCCACTAGTCATTTTAGATTAGGCATTCAAGACTAGGCATCAACTTGCCAAGAAAGCTTTACCTAATCAATAGGTTTGACGAATCTGGGTACAGGGCACGCTATTTCCACAAGGTGGTGTTAGGTTTTTATTTTCTATTCCAATGAAAAAAATATGACCTGACCTGTATATCCCATTTTTGTTAGACTTAGCTGATTTCAGAAACTATCATCATTCCAAAAACATTTGCTCCCCCTTTGAGAAAGTTGGGAATGTGTCTTGTCCATTTCAAACAACATCCATCCTTTTCTCTGGAAGCATTTGCACATCTCCATTCTCCCTTAGCACACTATTTTATTCATATTTGTTGATTTCTTTTTTTAATTTAATTTCTTTTTAATTATTTTTATTTTTAAAAAAATTTTATTGGAGTATAGTTGATTTGCAATGTTGTATTAGTTTCAGGTGTACGGCAAAGTGAATCAGTTATACATGTACATATGTCCACTCTTTGTTAGATCTTTTCCCATATAGGCCATCACAGAGTATTGAGTAGAGTTCCCTGTGCTATACAGTAGGTCCTTATTAGTTATCCATTTTATATATAGTAGTGTGTATATGTCAATCCCAGTCTCCCAATTTATCCCTCCCCTCCCTTACCTCTGGTAACCATAAGTTTGTTTTCTACATCAGTAACTCTATTTCTGTTTTGTAGATAAATTCATTTGTGTGTGGGTGCCTCTCTCCCTATTAGACTCTTACTTCCTTTAAGAAAGTAATTTTGATTTGTATTGCCAAGGTCTCAGACAGTGTCTGTTGACATAAGATCTTTCTTTCCTTCTTTCTTCCTTTCACCCTTGTCCCCTCCCTCCTTCTTTCCCTTTCTTTCTTTCTTTCCTTCCTTCTTTTCTTTCTTCCTTCCTTCCTTCCTTCCTTTCTTTCTTTTCTTTTTCTCTTTCTTTCTTTCTTTCTTTCTTTCTTTCTTTCTTTCTTTCTTTCT
>NW_021703771.1:33104476-33268432 GCF_005190385.1 Monodon monoceros
TCTTTCTTTCTTTCTTTCTTTCTTTCTTTCTTTCTTTCTTTCTTTCTTTCTTCTTTCCCTTCCTCCCTTCCTTCCTTCCTTTTCTCTCTTTCTCTCTCTCTCTTTCTATTAAATAATGAAGTTGATTCCAGTAACTTATCTAGAAAAGTCTACCATAAAGAATAAAAAAGAACTGTTTTTCCATACAATTCAAAAGAACTATGTTTATAAAGTAAATAATAATGGGTTTATTAGAAGTGATCCATTTTATTTACTGTGATAAATTAGGTTCTTGGGCTCAATTCTCTTTCATTTTTCCTGAGAAAAATATTTTATTTTGTTGGGCTATATGGTTTGTTTAATACCTTACTTAATTTATTAAAATTAGCTGTGAAATATTCCTAGATTTTCTTATAAGATCTGCATGAAAACATAGCAGAAATTCACAGTTTATACTTATAATTGTGTCTTTAACTGAAATTTTTAAAATTTTAAAAACAAAGTAAACATTTCAAAAATTATTCATTTACTCAACGATTATTTATTGAGAACCAAACATGAAATTAATTGTATTTACGTGTTGGAGGAAAGCAGGATATATTATTCACGACTCCAGCCCCAAAATACTTTATCATCTCTTTTCCCTTCTCTTTCTCCATTTCTTTTTTCTTTCTTTAATTTATAATATTCTAGTATTTTGTAAAAGAGCAAATTAAATTTTCTATTTTTATCTGAATAGGCAGGCAGATAAAATATACACACAGTCTAGTTGAAAATGAGGTTTTTGTTTAAAATTTATGAATAACTAATATATTACCATGTCAAGTCTTAACTCCAGTGATGATGATGATGATAAAATTAGTGATAATTATTATTATTTAAAGATGAAAATAAAATGTCTCTTACAGCACATATTTTGTAAAATATTAATGGAACAAATAGGTCTTAATGACTATAATGTTGTTATATTTCCAAGTTTTTTGATAACTAAGAGTAGCATAAGAATGTAATATTTTTAAATGAGGGTAGGTTAAAACTGAAAACAGAAGATAATGCTGAAATATGTAGACCTTATAAAAATCCCAAAATTGTAAATTGCATTCCTTTCCAATAACCACAAGATGGTGTATTACAATTTTTAAAATACTTAATGGTTTTAATTTTGATGCAAATATTAATGCATCAAGGATATATTGCTTTTCATTTATTCAGACTTGTAAATTAAATAGGTATTTATTTTTTGATGGTTTTCACAGTATAACCTGACCATTTGGAAAGATACTCAAAATGTTTTTCTTTTCTGAATGTATCTGAAAAAGTATCTAACCAACATGTGGATTTTCTAATTGATTTTCTTTGTGCCTTAACTTTTCCCTGATTTTAAAAATATTACTACTTAAGGTTTATTCAGTAAGCAATCCAAGAAACTTCTGCACATCTTAGGCAATTAGAGCATTTGAGGTTACATGGATTTGTTTGAAAAGTCCTGTGTTCACCTTGTAAATCTTACTTATAACTGAAAAAAAGCTGCTTAATATACAGAATTTTATTTTCTCTGGTAATATATCATCTTTATGATTATACATTGGTTTTGTAAGCATGAGTTATAAATGATTGTAATAATTTTAATTTTTATAAAAATATTTTATGGCATAATTATGGTTTATTAATTTTTTGGAATTATTCATCACTTCTTACATATTTGAATATGTCCTCTTTTAAAAGGTATAAATAATTCTGCCCTCTTGATTTCCAACAAAAGTAGCAATATAATTTACATAGTTGGATCTTTTGTTTTTATCTGATATGTATATAGAAATATTTTCTTTTCCATGTAATTGAAAATGGATTTGCCTGTACAAATTGTTTCTTCTTGAACATCAGGTTGAACATGAATCTTTGAGTTTCTTGATATGAAAAACTTAATGACAAAATATCCCTTTCTTATTACTTAAGTATAAACAAAATGTAGTAAATATGTCTGAGAAATAAAAATATAAAAATTATTGCTCAGATATTGAATTTCTAAGCTATGTGTCCTGTCTTGGATACATATTTTTTGTTCTAACGTCCCTCTAAGATGATTGAAGTACATTTTAAGAACTACTTAGTATGGTTGTTTTTCAGGATATAGTCCATTGTAGTCTACATACTTGTTTGCATTATAGAACACTGGTAAATCTTATCAAAGATAATCTCTAAATAATACAATAATTTCCCATCACTGAAAACTAAAAAAAAAATTTGAGGACACATGGAATATTCTTCAGTGTATAGTTGAATAACAAATGTAAAAGGCAGTTGTAACTCACAGTAGAAGAACAAATAAATGAAACAATGCAGTCTGAGGAATAAGAAGAAAATCAGAGTGGCTTAGTTTAAACCTGCAAGACTTACTTCCCTCTGTATGACAGACTCTAGGTCCATCCACCTCACTACAAATAACTCAATTTCGTTTCTTTTTATAGCTGAGTAGTATTCCACTGTATATATGTGCCACATCTTCTTTATCCATTCATCTGTCAATGGACACTTATATATGGAATCTAAAAAAAAAAAAAGGTTATGAAGAACCTAGGGGAAGGACAGAAATAAAGAACCAGACATAGAAAATGGACTTGAGGACACGGGGAGGGGGAAAGGTAAGCTGGGATGAAGTGAGAGAGTTGCATGGACTTATATACACTACCAAATGTAAAACAGATAGCTAGTGGGAAGCAGCCGCATAGCACAGGGAGATCAGCTTGGTGCTTTGTGACCCCCTAGAGGGGTGGGACAGGGAGGGTGGGAGGGAGATGCAAGAGGGAGGGGATATGGGGATATATGTATATGTATAGCTGATTCACTTTGTTATAAAGCAGAAACTAACACACCATTGGAAAGCAACTATACTCCAATAAAGATGTTAAAAAAAAAACCCTGCAAGACTAGAGATTCTGGGTGAAAGATTATTCACAAGGAAAACACTTTTCAAAGCTGGCTGAATCTGTATTTCATGGAACCAGAAGAATGAAAAGAAGTTCTTCACAGATCCTTATGCAGAAATTGCTTCCAGAATTAGTTCTAACAGGAGTAATGCTTTGTAAAAGAAATCATTTATTGGATAAGATATAGGAATGCAAACATTGTCATAAATCGTCAGTAAAGATTTTATTCCAATATTTACATTTTCCAAATAATGCCTATTTACAAACCACAGTATATTTGTGCTTTTCATATATGGGATTTTTATTTAATATATGGAATTTTAATTTAATGTATAGAATTTTAACTGCATTTAGCTGTTCAGAAGTTAAAGTTATGAGTACTTTTTTTTTTAACATCTTTATTGGAGTATAATTGTCTTACAATGGTGTGCTAGCCTCTGCTCTACAACAAAGTGAATCAGCCATACATAAACATATGCTCCCACATCTCCTCCCTCCCACGTCTCCACCCCTTCAGGTGGTCACAAAGCACCGAGTTGATCTCCCTGTGCCACGCGGCTGCCTCCCACCAGCCATCCACTCTACGCTTGGTAGTGCATATATGTCCATGCCACTCTCTCACTCCGTCACAGCCCACCCCTCCCCTTCCCCATATCCCCTAGTCCGTTCTCTAGTAGGTCTGTGTCTTTATTCCCGTCTTGCCCCTAGGTTCTTCATGACCTTTTCTTTTTTTCTTAGATTCCATATATATGTGTTAGCATACAGTATTTGTTTTTCTCTTTCTGACTTACTTCATTCTGTATGACAGACTCTAGGTCCATCCACCTCACTACAAATAACTCAATTTCATTTCTTTTTATGGCTGAGTAATATTCCATTGTATATATGTGCCACATCTTCTTTATCCATTCATCTGTTGATGGACACTTAGGTTGCTTCCATGTCCTGGCTATTGTAAATAGAGCTGCAATGAACATTTTGGTTCATGCTGAGTACATTTTTAATATAATAAAATTTAGCTATGAAGCATTCTGATATTTAGAAGTTAAAAGTTGCAAATAAACTTTGGACAAATAGTGCATTTTGTATTGTTTTTATGTTACTGCCTTTCTCTGAGAGCAGAGTATCTCTCAATTTCCACTAATAACCTACATATGGACTAACTGGATGGGTCTTAAAAATGATTTTACATATAAATATAAAATCATACTTCAAAATGAGATGCTAATCTTCATTTTACTCACTAAATAATTGCAAGTAGTTGCAAATCAGCAAAAGGATTTTTAAGTCATTCATTTATAACTCATCCTCTTTTTATGCCCATAAATAATGTTTTAAAATAAGATTTTAGCTGATTTTCATAACTGGCTTTAGAATTTCTGAAGTGTAATATCTCATTTGAGTACGAAGTTACTCTGAGAACTATGCAAAGATTATTATCCATATTGTGCAGATGAGGATAAGTATCTCAAGTGTCAAGTGTGTTTCCCAAGGTCAAAGATGCCTAGACTAACTCTATTTACACTATATCACACTACACAAAGTGGAGGTAGAATAGTTAACTATTTTTCTTGACAGTTTTTCTCTCTGATGTTGTGTTGACAAAATGTGTGCAGTAGGAGTTTGAATTAGATAGACAGATCATGGGCTTTGATCATGAGCCCTGTATAGTCATTTCATTTTCCTGGACATTAAGCATGAGTTTTGAAATAAAAAAGACTTGGGATCATTCTTCAAGTATGTTCAACCTTGGATAAAATTACTTAACTTTTTCTATAAATCTTTTAAAATAAATAAATGAATGGGTTACAAATACACCACAAATGAAAATGTTTTGGAAATTAATCTAGTTTATATACATAGTTTTTTGCATGTGTCTGGCATATAATAAGCAGCTGTTGTTATAATATAATTATCATTTTTATTTCTAAAGCTGTGATATTTTAACTGCTGTACTTTAAAGGAAAGAGAGCTCTCCTGGAATTAAGCATTAGTTATTTGGATGTTATATACTTGGTTGAAAAATTGTTATTATTATGACTGCTAGCAAGAATATGATGATTAACACTGCTTTTTCTTAAAATTGATTTCACAGCTGTATCAACTAAAGTGGTATTGAAGCTTGTCAGACCTTATATATTGATATTTCTGGCTCAAGTAGGGAAAGTGTGAAAATGTGTAATGACGCCCTGTTTTTCTCCATCTCATTGTATTTGCAAAATGCACTATAATGATATTCAGTAACTGTTTCTGTAAGAGTTAAGGTTTCTGAGAATATTTTAATCTTTGGTTATGTTTATCATTGTAAAATAATCCAGGCTAAAGAGTAGGATGCTTTGTCATTTTATCTATTGAGAAAAAATAATTTAGCCCCATAATTTTTTTTCTGATTTATTATTTAGTGTTCAAAAAATTACCATTTATTAAGAGGAGAGTCCAGGTAGAAGCCTCAGCTGAAATTCAAATCACTGCTAATGAGGCAGGCTAATATAATAACACACTTACAGAATGGAAGTCAAGAGAATAGTGTTCCTCTTTTAGCTCGGTTACCAGTTATATGCATACCTGTCTGACTGCACAGCTTATCTAAATAATATAATTCTTTTAAAAGAGAGCTGCTCTAAAACTGAATGTCAAGATCAAAGTTGCTATATAAATATATTTTTGACATGAGTGTCTTAACTAGTCATTTTTCATCTCTCATTGCTTCACTGTTACATTCATATAGCCTTAGATAAATTCATACTTCTGATGTATAGCATTAGCTATTTGATATTTTTAAAAGACTGCCAATTAAAGAGTACAAATCAAAAGGAACGGGCCATGTTAAATGACATTTATCTTCCTCATTCAATGCACCAACATTTATATAAAATATTGCATATTACATCAAATATACTTTTTATTTCCTTTTAGTTATTATTTAGTTAATTTAATTATTATCTAATGTGGAATAATTTTCTGCAGGGATTAATTACAGTGACTGTTTGAACTTGTCTCTACTACATGTGATCTGGAATTCTTGGTCAAATGGCCTACAGCGTCAGAAATTAATTAGAAAATGTCTGAGAATGAACGAGGTATCCGTAATCAGTTAAATAATTTAAATGACAAACAAAACAAAACAGTTTGGTTGATATACGCTAGTACATATTAGGACATTGCACCACAAAATCTGTTAGAAGCAGCTTAAAGATGTTTTAATAGGGCTTCAAATAGAAACTGTATGCAAAAATGGTTGGAAATTATTCTGAATGAATATTGGAATATCATTTAGTTAATTTTATACCATCAAAGAATAGGACAGCAAGATGTATAAAACAGTTTCCTCCTTAAAAAATATATACTAAATAGAGAGCTGATAGTAGCATGTAATATTTATGATTATTTCTCTTTCAATTGATAAATGACTATATATTCAACATGAAAGTGATGAGCTTCAAAGTTAAAAAAATTAAACTGGTTATTTTTCATCAGTGGCTGTTCTTTTAAAAAAAGACACTGCTAAATATAAAGGTTTTAACTTAAAAATGAAATTTAAATATATCAGTGTTCAACATGGAGCATGTTTACAACTAGATTTCTAATATTAAAACAATTTATGTACTTCTCAAAGTGCTGTCACATCATGTTATCATATAAACATATCTATAAATTAGAAACTTAAGCTATTAAGAATAAATTATTCTATTACACCAAGAATGATATTCTTGAGAACATTTATCTGCAGACTATTTATGTGTTTTCTTATACTTAAAATTAAAAAAGAAAATAGCTTGTTTAAAAGGCAATGTATATATAGCCAAATTCATATTTTTAAGATTTCCAGACCTTCATTGTTTCAATTAGAGATGTGTAAATACAGGTTGCCTCATTAAATATAGTGAATTTTATAATGAGTTTAATAATTTAAATGCAATTATACATGCTAACAGCTCAAAGATTTAAATTTTCATTTTCAGGAATCTTCTATTTGGTTAGTGCCACCCTACCATCCAGACACTGTTTAGTAAACTTTTGAAACTTACTAAAAGAGGTTTTTAATAATGGTTAGTATCTTTGCACCTTTCTTTTTTCTTTTTGTAGTCTGTTATATTGTGCAGAAACATTTTTGTTGTTGTTTTCACCCTAAGAAACTTTATTTAATGACACAATTCGTGTGTTTCTATCTCTAAGAAGTAATTTGAAAAGCATGGTGGTTTTCTTTCTCTCCCTCCCTCCCTTCCTTCCTTCCTCTCTCTCCCTCTCTCTCTTTTATTCTTTCTTCTTCCCCTTCTCCCTCCTCCTCATCTTCTTTCTTCTTCATTATAACCCAGGAAATTTCCTGTCAAGCGCATTTGGGTTTTTCAAAACCTTATTTCATAGTTCAGTAAAAAAGACATTTAAAAAATTCTGATCATGATATGAAGTAGGAAAGATAATTTGTCTCTATCAAATGACAACAAGTTAGAACTTTAAAAATCAGACAGTAATTTTTTGGCAACATACAACACAGGGAAACAACTATATTTCACAATCATCTCTACAGTTTCAACTTTAGATTCTTACATAGATCAAGATATGGAATTTACATTCTAAAGCTTTAAAAAGAGAAAAGAATATGTATTTGCCCTAATGCCACAAGTGAACTGTACTTTATGGTATCATTAATTTTTAAAATTTGTCATGTTGATTCCAAACTCTTGCTCAAATCTAAAGGTTTTCATAGTTTTGTGAAGGATTAGAAATATTATACAGGTGAGAAAAGAACCTATTGTCTTATGGTGACTTTATTAGAACCTAAGATAAAACTATTTTTTAGGTAAACTTACATTGATAGATCAAAAAAGAACTGGCAAAATTCAGCTTATTCAGAGAAAAAATTAACAAAAGTGATGAATGACATTATATAATCAAGGCTACTGATTGCTTAAAGGTTTCTTGATTAAAATTTTCACTTTCTAATGGCTTTGTAAAATAGAGAAAGCCTAAAATAGTAATGGTGGGGTTACATGTTTATAATTTTCATAGCTTCTAAATTTGTAAATATTATTTACTTAAGATAAGTTTAAATTATAAAAGATAAAAGTATTGTGATCTTTGGGGCAGGGATTTTACCTATGTTTTATGTTAATCAGCATTATAAAATTTACATTACATAAAATTGCTTAAAAGAGTTTAAATGTCTTTATTTGTAGTCTGAAGTTAAGTATAGGATACTAATACAGTTTACTTTTTAACTTACTGGAAATAAAATTGAGTCATTTCATAGCTGAATGGGTATGTATATTTATAAGATTTTTTTTTCTAAGAAAATCAGTTGTTTAGATCACTGTCTTACTATGGACAAAACAATATTTCTATTCTATCACTTTTTTAAATTAGTATAATCAAAATGTCTAAAAATTCAGCTTGCCAAAGACAGTGTTATAAATTATTTAACATTTAGAAAATTTATGTGTTTTAAATGAAGGCTTATTTCAAACAATTCAGCATTAGCCATGTCCTATAACATTTTAAAGTGTCGATGGCATCAAGTTCTGACCTTGTTACATTACCTAATCAATTATTCTGTTAAATGTTTCAACAGAGAACCAAGACTAAGTTACCTCAAGACTATGTATTCCTCCCTCTTTTGGAGTCAGATTTTTCCATTTCTACAGTGTTGTCATCATCACCATCTTCATCATCATTATCATCATGTTCTTAATAAGTACATCTAATAGTAGGTATTAAGCAACAAGGAACACTGTGTCCCTATACTGGCTGTCAGGTGTCATATAGATCCTTTAATAGAAGTAGAATTCATGGATTTCGGAACTGTATTATTTAACACATAATAAATAACGCATAGAAATAACTCCATAGTTAATGGGGAATTCATGTGTAGCACATAATCATCTCCCATTACAAGTACTAATAAATTAATATTTTTACTAATTTAATGTTATTAAAGCTTTATCTGATTAATTAGATCACTTGTACACAACGCATTTTACTAAGCTTCTGAAGA
Source organism: Monodon monoceros (assembly GCF_005190385.1). NCBI lineage: Eukaryota > Metazoa > Chordata > Mammalia > Artiodactyla > Monodontidae > Monodon > Monodon monoceros. Next base: position 33,113,375 of record NW_021703771.1, read on the forward strand.
AAAACCTTTTTAAGCTTTTTTTAAGCAATTGAATTAGAAACGTTAAAAAATAATTAAAATGTTAGGGTCATGTATGGCTATTGTTAATTCAGTCGACATTTAAAGAACATGTGTGTACAAGTCAGTGCCATGAGCACTTAATCTCTGCTCTTTACAATTCAGTGAGAGGGATGCATACACCTAGAGGCCAGACAGAGAAATATGATAATGAATGAAAAATACTGAATTGAGTGAAAATAATGAGCCTGATCAATTGGAAAGTGATTCCTGAATAAGTTAAAATTTGAGTCATGTCTGGAGGTAAGGGATAAAGCTGGATTGATGTGAAAGATGAAGGAACTCTGCTAGGAGCAAGGAGAAGCAAAGTAGAAAAAACTTGGAGGTCCAAAGAGAAGAGAGTGTGTAGAGAAAAAAGGAAAAGGTTGGGGGGAGAGATGAGGTAGAGCTGACTCAGAGAGGTCATGATAGAAAAAAGAGGAGAATTGGATTTCACCTGTTTCTTGGACAAACAAAATACTATTAATAACCGGTGTTTAAAACAGTAGATTATCTGATAATGGCGAGCTTTTTGAGAATGGCCTAGACATAGAGGTGGGAAGATCACTAAGGAAACTGTTCAAGAATCCATAAAAGAAAAATGAGAATATAGCCAGGAATGTACAAGAAGTTATTAGGGCAGTGTCAAAATCACAAAATTTGGTATCAGAATATCTTGCTGGAGGTGTAGGTGTGAGCTGCAGAAAGTGACTTATCTTTTCTCTGAATCCGTTTTCTCTGTTGTACAGATGCCCACCTTAATTCAGTATTAGTTTGTGTCACAGAGGTGATGTATACAAAGTATTTTTTTTAAATATAAGGCATGTATATGGTATTAAATATTTTTATCCTGTATTATTTTGGAATTAGCCTGAGCTGATAAACAACAAAGAAGCAATACCAAAAGCAAAAAACTAAGTCTTCACATGTATATTTAATTAGGTTTATTTCATTATGTTTCCATATCACTTTTTGGAATTTTGTAAATTTTTCATACTTGTCCACATTTTTAGTTGTTGTCCACATTTTTAGTTCTTGCACAGAAAGAGTCTAAGTCTTAGACCATCTGAATGTCAACAACAATGTGAAACTGGTTCATGAATCTGATTTATATGTACCTAACACACGTATCTCAATTAGCTGGGGAGGGAGACTAACAAATTTTTGTTTCACGTTTTGACTCTGTAATAGGAATTTGAGGAGTGTGTAATAATGAGCCCCAGATATACAGAATTTCTGGCAAATCTATTGCCAATAAAACAGGAATTTAGAAAAAAATTACGTATAGGGTCATTTTTTTCTTCATGGAATAAATTATTTATCAGCTCTCAGTTATCAAGCTGATGGTGACAAAGAAGTTAATATGTGTGCATGGATTTTTAATGTGATACAATGTCATTTCATGATTAGCTCATACGTGTTTGTAATCATCATCGATAGTTTTACAGGCAGAATCACAAAATGATACAATGAATAGCAGAAATTATTTTCCATATTTTATGTCTAAATGTGTGAGTACTATTGTTGTTCTGTTATGAAATGCACGATGAAGAATCCACGTTTAAAGAAAATTTTCATATCTCATGTTGTGATCTAAAAACCAATTCATTCTTTTCTAATATTTTAAAATAGCAAAAATGGATTTCTGGTAACCAATTTGTGTATATGTGCTTATATTTAAATTTTAAGGTCGATTTATATCTTATAATGTTAATTTTATATCTGAAAATCTTATTCAACATATATGTAATGTATGCATTCCTAGTTGGCAGTTCACTTCACTATCAGGTGGAGATTTTCTTTAAACTTGCCCACTCTGATAAAATATTTTAATTATCATGATTTGTATGTTAAAATTGTAATAATTTGTTATAATTTTCATAATGGAGTTTTTCAAAACTTCAAATCTGCTATGTTGACAAGTCTTTGAGAATGATTTTAATATTGTTTCAGGACCGTTGCCATTGATCTGTTTTGTAATATTTTGTTTTCTGCGTTATTCTGTAGAGGTCCTTCTGTAGTGCCATGGTAGAGGAATTGAGGATGTCCCTGAAGTGCCAGCGTCGGTTAAAACACAAGCCACAGGCCCCAGTTATTGTGAAAACAGAAGAAGTTATCAACATGCACACATTTAACGACAGAAGGTTGCCAGGTAAAGAAACCATGGCATAAAGCTGGGAGGCCAAACACCCAAGCACAAACTGTCGTCTGTTTTTCCAAACAATTTAGCGAGAATGTTTCCTGTGGAAATATGCAACCTGTGCAAAATAAAATGAGTTACCTCATGCCGCTGTGTCTATGAACTAGAGACTCTGTGATCTAAGCAGTTGCAGTGATCAGACTTGAGTTACAGGCATCATGGAGAACCAAGTTACACGGGGTTAAACTGTTTATCATGGGTTCCTCCCTTCTTCTGAGTGAATGTTACATACGCATTTGTGGCTGGTTTCAAATGCAGTTCAGTAAGAAATTACAGGTTCCTTTTGAGGCCCAACTGTTGCCAGGAGATGGAGCATAATTGCCCCAAGGGTAACGAGGTAAAAAAATGATTAAGAATAAAAATACTTGGAATCAGCAAAAACTGTAGTGTTGCAAGAAACAATACAGTCTTCTGAACATCCAGATAAGAGGGTAGTGATGTTACTAGCCCCCAACTACTCAGTATAACGATCATCTGAATTGACAATACGTGTTTATAAGATGTGATAAAAATGTAATGCAAAACAAATCTGACTTTCATGGCAAGTGGAATATGAAGCAGATCTTCATCAGTGTTTTTCTTTCTTTCTTTTTGTTTTTTCGACAGTCTGTGTCACTGATTGAGATAGAAATGTCAATTACCAAGGAAATAATGTTTTCTCTTATATTCACCATGGCAGGAGATTTAACATGTAACTCTATCAAATCCCTACCTATTCCCCAGACACCCTTTCCCCACTCCCGCACCGAGAAAAAAAACAACAGTTGGTTCAGAGATTCTGAATCAAAAAGGATGATGTTTTGCAATCTTTGTCTTAAGTTGTAAAAGAGGGCTGAGTGTTGATAGTTCTGTGGAAGACTGAAGCTTTCATTCTAACATTCAGATATGTTAATCCAAACCCTCCTTCCTGCTATAAATGAACTTGATGGAGCCTGGGCAGATCTCAGTGAAAGGATAAAGGGGACTGGTCATCTAAAGAAAAGTACGTGTGGTGAACTTTGACGTGGACTGCATTTATCAATACAGTCACAATGTTAAATGAACAAAATTCTTGAGCAGTTTTTTTCAAAAAAATGTTCAGGTTTATTTGTGGAAATGCAAGATTTCTATGAAAATAGTTTTTGTATGGAAATTTTTGTAATACTTTTTATCAACAAAATAAGAACATGCGTTCCTGTCAGGGGTGTGATGTCAAGCATGAATGGTAGTGCGTGTGCACCACCAACGTTTGGTGAAAACTATTTTTATCAAGAAAAAAAGGAATCATAGAAGAGAAATATTTTCAAGTTAGATAATATAAAAGCTAGGTGCACTACCACCACTGCTTACCATGCCACACCCCTGGTTTCCACGAGGCTGATAACATACTGTAACGAACAATTGTGTGTAAAATGGTAAAAGACACAGAACTCTTGACAACATTGTGATAACAGTTGAGTGCACACAGTTTGCTGTTTGAATCCAATGCACAAAATTTAAAAAAATCATTAAAATTATGTCCATTTTACTTTCATCTTTGACTTTCATTTTTCTCTTGTATGGGTAAAGGAATACACAATATGCTCCTTGCATGAAGGGAAGTATACTTCCTGAATACTTCCAGGTCATCAAGGATGGCCACTTCCCAACTACCTGGAGAAAAGAAGAAAAAAGCTCAGGCCATGAGCTATTCAGATGTAAGAAAAGCTGGACTGGGATATGAAATGTAATCTTCAGGCTTAGTGCAGTTCAAATGAGAAAACTAGCAGTTCTAGAGGCTATAGTCATGATCTTACCTCTTCTGTGAGTGGATACTGACTATGTCAATAGGGTTGTGTAAGACTGTATAGTGACTGCTGATATTATATTTGAAGTTCAACTGATGTCCAATTTAAGAATTAATTGTGCATTGATAATATAATTCAATGAAGGGAGAGGAAAAGATAGGCTCAATATCAACAATAAGTTTAAAAAAAAACACAAAAAACTTCATTCTGTCCCAAAATTTAACTTTAGGGAGTTATATAAGTCACTATTACAAATCTGAGCATTGTTTTTTTTTGTTTTTTTTTTTTTTTTAGTGGTAAATAACCTCAAATAACATAGCTTATAAAAATGTTTAGATTTTGATCAATATTAAGCTTTTCCTCAATCAGATTCTAATCAGATTTTAAAGAAATTCTAAATGCAGTTCTTCATTATATTAAACAACCTTAATAATTGGCAGAAAATGACAACTTTAATTATTTTTAAATAGTCAGGAAATAACTATTTAGATCTTTGGTATGATTTGATAATTTAAGTATTAAGTTAACAAATTTCAAAAAGTATTAAAAAACCTGTTGTATTTTAACTCCAAAGGTAGTTTAGAACATATAAATGATGTGTAATATTTAACTTTTATCCACTTCCTAAAAGGTTCCTGCATTATTGCCAAAACAGATACTGCCCTACTCATTGGGTGCTTATGTGTATATGAAGTACTATTCTTAATTTTAATAAAATCTTGATTACTTTCAAAATAATTTCAACCAGTAAAAGAATGTCTCCTCTCTCTGGAAAGGCAATATATTGGAGTAAGATTATTCTCCAGTATCTAACACTCAAATTATAAAAGGAAGAGGAAGAGAATGCCTATTCTAGTCGACAATGTAACCTGATGACTCCAGGTAATCAGTGGAGACACATATACCATAAATAAATAACTCTAGCCAGTATGGAACACCGAGGGGGTATATTTACACATGCCACAATTAAATAACCCTAACCAGATGAAAGTATCAAGGATTTATATTCATTGTATTTCACAGCTAAGTAACCCTAACAACTATGAGAATACCAAGGAGATATATCCACACATTTACAAGAATAACCCTAACCATTATGGGAGCAGCAAGGGGATAGATTCTATTTTACAAATATGTAAAATGGATAAGGACATTTTATTAATTAAAATCTTTCAAATATTTTGCAATTCAGTTACATATTTTTAAGAATAAGTTCCTTGTTATTACTGAATGAGTATATGTACTAAACACTAATGATTTTAAAGTATTTTAGCACAATGCTTTTTAATGTTTGTTTATTATGAAATTTGCATATAGCAAATCATATACAATGCACATGTACAAGAGAATCATGGCATCTGGCTGTAGTGTGCACCAAGAATTGTTTGTCACTGGGAGTGGGCTATTCTATATATTCTGAAACTAGGCTTACTGTCACTCACCTCCAACTCTGAGGTGTAAATTTAAGCAGAATACTTTAATAGAGAGAAGAGAGTGCCCAGCTGTTTCAGGAAACAGAGCAGGAAAAAAATAATATGGGCCAGGCTCACCTAGGAATTTTGTCCTCAGTTTAAAAGATGGTAAATGGCAGTGAGAATCTGGTCATGACCGTCCTGAGTGTATCTGCAATTTGAGTCCTATTGCTCAGTTTGAGTCCACGAGAGTGGCCCTTTGTGTCTGCAGCACAATCATTATTGTGAGATTCTTGCCATTTGAGGGTCCCCTTAGTCTCTCTACCATGTAGGATCCCCTGTTGCCTTTAACAGATGTTCTCCCTTTTCTAGGTTTATCTCTAATTTTGGTGACTTCTAAAGAAGGATTACCCAAGAGGTCAACTTTTTGAGCTATTTCATGTGTAAAACTGCTTTTATTCCACTCTCATAAATAATTATTAGTTTTGCTGGGTGTAGAATTCTAAATTGAAAATAATTTTCTTAGATAAATTTGAAAGCATTTTTTCATTGTTTTCTTACTTCTAATTCACGCTGTACAAACGTGAAGCCATTCAGATCTCCAATTCTTGGTATGTGAATTTTTTTTTTTTAAATTCTCTCTTAGGTTTGTTTGATCTTCTGCTTGTCCCCAGCATCCTGAGATACTGGAGCTACCAAACTGCTGAGTCTACATTTATTACCTTTGCTTTCCTATTTCTCATTTCTGTCATCTTTATATTCCAAGTATTGTATTGAGTTTTTCATTTCTGCCAAATTATTTTAATTTCTATGAGTTCTTGTTTTATGAATGTAATAATTTCTCTTATATCTCTGAAGACATTAATAGTAATCTTAAGACATTTCTTTCTCCCTGAAAAGACCTCAGTTTTCTCCCCATTGTATTTTCCTATGTGCTTGTTTGGATTTCTATCTTCCATATTAGAGGTTTTCTTCAGATACTTGTTAATTCTGAGCAACCTGTTAATGATTAAGAAAAGGGGACTAAAATCTGATTTGGAAGCTCTATGTGCACAGCACAGTAGGGGAGAATATTTACCTAATTAGAGCTTTACCATAGATTAGTCTAGAGGGACTATTTGTTGTTGAATCCTTCAAAATGCCCCTATCTTTGGATCTTTCCTTTGATTCCCCAGAAGAGTATCTTTTAATTTTCTGCCTGGAGATTAAGGCCCTGACTGCCAATGTTCTGCTAATCATAGGTTAAGAGCTCTTGAGATCTCTGCATTCTGCATTCAGAATGACTAAGGTCACTTAATCACCCTGTTTAAAATTTAGCAGTCAGGCTTTCAACTGGACCTGGCATCTTCTAGTCTGGAGTCCTTCATTTTTTCTCTTTTGAGAATAATTCCTTATCACTTTGATGAGGGGTGAAGAACAGCCTCAGAGGGGTGAGAAGAGGGAGGAGAATACAGGGATCCACTGTTTTCAAACTACATTCAATAGGTCCTCCTTGTTGTATTCTTTCTCCTACACTATTAGTTATTAAGGCATATTGCACAGCTGGGTCTTGTGCCTTGGAAGGTTCTGTGATATAATTTGATTGGTTCTCAACTTTTCACACCTCCTTGTTGTGTTCTTTCTCCTACACTATTGGTTATTAAGGCATATTGCACAGCTGGGTCCTGTGCCTTGGAGGCTTCTGTGGTATAATCTGATTGGTTCTCAGCTTTTCACACTGACCACTTGGAATTCTATTTTTTCCAATCTGCTTGGTTAACTATCATTTGTTCATGTGCTTTCTCCTTCCAAAAATTTTGTTGAAATTTTCACCTCTCTTGTTCTTATTCTTGGAGTTTTATACATTTAAAACAACAACAACAACAAACACCTCTCTACTATAATTTTTATGGTTGAGTAGGGAGCAAAATTTGATGCATGCATTCAATCCTTCACTCTTATCTGGAACAAGAACCCTGTCTCTAAAGAAAATATTATGCAGAAATCCAGCATAGGAGGCAAATAAAAACTAGAACTACTCTGGTTCTAATAGAGTAGAGACAGAACAGACCTTGCTTTTATAATTGTAAAGAATGTAATATTGTCAATGACTTCTTACCAAATATTTTTTCTAACTCGGTATGTAAAGGGGATACTTTCACAATAAAAAAGAATTTCACAAAATGGAGCCCAAGAATATTTTTGAAATGGGGAAGATTTCAGTGCCTGTCAAATAATGCTAAATCTGGAATCCAATGTAATTTATACCCTAAGGGCTTAGGTCTAATTCAAAACATTCCAACTTCATTTTGTAAAGCTCAAGACGTATGTGTTATAATGTAGATAAGGAACACTTTCTTAGTGAACCACGATGAACTGTAAGATTTTAAGAATCCTCTTTAATGGACTGCCTTACACTGTACCTTGCCTTCACATTTATTATGAGTGTAATTAAAAAAAAAAATTAAACAAGTATATTCCTGCCTCTTTACAAAGAAGAGTAGCTGTTTTCCTACATTTCAACTAGAGATTTCTATAATATTATACCATCAAAAATATAACACTCTCAATTACCAGCCCAGTTAAGCTTAAGGTCAATATGTAGAGTTTAATATCTAATCCAATATCATTGGATTTGATATATACACTGAAAAATCTAAAATCATAAATCCCCCTCACCTTGGACAAAATTCATGTTAAAAGGGGAAATAAAAGACACACTACACACATGCTCCTTCTATAATATTTTAAGTTATTTTTTAACATGTATCTTGTATCTCAGCTCCTAATCTAAGGTTTTCATATAGTTTAGGATAAATGCCATAGCTCCAGCCACTATAATCACATTTCCACCAGGAGGAAGAACAAAAAGAAATTAAAAGGGTCTTGCTCCTTCCTTGTAAGGACACATACCACAAGTTGCACATTATGTTGGTCAGAAATAATGATATGGCTACACTTAGCTCTAAGGTAGAACAGGAAATGTAGACTTTAATTTGGGCAGCCATATGCCCCCTAAAAATCAGGTGTTCTATTACTAAAAAATGTATGAAAAATTGGGGGGAACAAATTGCAATCTCTGCCCTCCCGGTATTTCTGGTCTCTCACCCCAACCCACTAAACCCTACCTTGTTCTGTTCACTCCCTATTTTGTTCATTTACCACCTGTTTGCCATCTACCACTACCGTTTTCTTTTTATCAGATTCTCCCATATCTTACTGTTTTTCTTTACATTTCTTATATTTTTCCCTAATGGAAACCTGGATTTTCCCTTATGACAATATTTGTCTTGAAATTCAACAAAAGAGGAAGCAGTTGGCAATTTCTTTTCAGAATACCTTTCATTTAGTTATAGACAAAGACCTGTCTTATATAACCATTCCTTTGATTCCCAAAATATTCTTCCTCATTCTTTAAAAACCCAGACACCTTGATTAGAATTGGCCTGTTACTCTGTGCCCCGCCATCAAGAATAAGCATGCACCCATTTGTCTATATTTAAAAATCAGTGAACCTACATTATAAACTAAGTTTTGTGTTAGATCCTGAGTGTGCAATATGATCAAAAAGAGACATGGTGCTTGTTGTGATAATTTAAAGTCTAGAAGAGGAGGCTGAATTTAATTAAATGTGCTAAATGCATAAATACAAACTGAAAAGGGCTGTCACCAAGAAGTGCTCCTTTCTTTCAGATTCAGATGAATGATGAGACCTCACCCACTTAATCTCAAGTAGTGCAGTTTTAGTTGAAAATGTGAAAAATTGGATTATATTTATAAAGGATGCACAGAGAAGCACTTACTGGTGTAATGAAACATATTATTGGTTTGTGTGTTCCTCCCAGGACTACGTAATGTCTATTACTTCAAACCGTGGCACAGGGTAGGATTCTTCCAGGTGTGGAGAACATAAACTGAAATGTCAACTCTGCTGTTAGAGCATTACTGCCATCCTGTTACTCAGGGTGGCGATTTCCCATTATATGCAAAATATGATACCATAACTTTACCTAAGTTTTTCTCTGACCTAAACTATTGCCATTTGTGTTGATTCTTTTTTCCTTTGTCCTCACCTAGGTACAAGAAAATATTCTATCAGTGCTCCTTTTTTTTAATTTTTGTTTCAAAGTTTCTTGCTTTCCTTTCATGGTAGAAGTGAACATTTACCTCACAATTGACTTTGGAACACTGAGAACATTCTTGTTGAAATGGGGTGAAATAGACAAATCTCAAATATTTAGCTCTTGTCCAAAAGTTTACCAAAAAATGCAGTTGACTCTCTTTCACACAGGTGATGGGAAGGAAAGGTATGGTGTTTTATGAGAGCCTATAATAAAAGAACCTTACTTAGACTAGAAAATTGGGGTAGACTTACCAGAGGAAGTGATGATTGCACTGAGATATAAAGGATGAGAAGCAGATACTCAGTAAAAAGTTTCACAAGCCTGTGACAAAGTACCTGTAAGAGTCGTGTGATAAGAGGGAGTATGGCATGTTCTTGAGGAACTGATAGGCAGCCAGTGTTGATGGAGCACAAAGAAGGCATGGGGATATGTAATGGAGATACATTTAAAATATAGCTCAGAGCCGGACTTTGGCAAGGTAATACAAGTGACCTCAATGATTTGATCTTTATCCAAAGAGCAATGTAAGCCATTTAAATCTCTTAAGCAGAAGCAAGATTGTTGGATAAGATCTGCATTTTGTAAAGAACACTCAGCCTTCAATTTGGAGCATGGTTTAAATAGGTAACAGAGCGGTTATACGAGATTAGTGAAGAGGTCATATCAGTAAGTAGTCTGGGTAAGATGCTATGTTAGTTTAGATTAAACCCAATTGGTAGCAGTGAATATCAACAGAGACAGGTTCAAAATATTTAGTAGACAAAAATTCACATAGTTTCATGAGGAATTCAATAATCAGTATAAAGATTGCTAACAATTTTTGTGCCATAATGTGTAATGAGTACTTTATATGAATTACCTCCTCCGATTCTCTGAGTAACCCTATGGGCTAGGGCTAACATTATTATCATCTTACAGACAAGGAAACCACTGACAGGAGAACTGAAATCAATTTTTAAAGTATTGCAGTCGTCAAACTCAGGCAGAATGACTCCAATGTTCTTAGGCACTATTCAGTCAATACAGAGTGGAAGTGTAAATTTCCTGGGGGACAGATGGATAGAAAGAGAGAGAACAAATGTAACAATCCAGAATGTCTTCTGAAACTTCCTTTTTAAACTGAAATTTATATTACTAAGGTTTGTTTTTCTCCTGAGCGCTCTTGTTCATCATTTTTAACTGTATAATATTTATTGACTGCACCTACTATAATTTATTTATTTGTTGTCCAGATAGTGGGTATTAGAATTTTTTTTTTCTTTTTTAAGCTGTACATCGTGCTAGTATGTATATTTTTGTATATGTCTCCTGGCACTAATGTGTTAAAATTCTTCTTGGTTATATATACTCTGAGCCTCAGGGTATGTCAATGTTCTGCTCTACAACACTGCCAAAGCCACCGTACCAATCAGCATCTTCATCTTAATATGTAAGAGAAACTGATAATCCATTCCCTCTCAAACTCTTGGATTTTGTCAGATTTTTTAAAAAAAATTTTGCTTATCAAATGTGTCAAATGTCATTGTGGTCTTGATTTGCATTTCCCTCTTGACTAGTACAATTTTTATCTTCCCTTATGTGTATTAGCTACATGTGTTTCACATTCCTTGAAATGTCTACTCAGGTCTTTTACTAAGGTTTCGATTGAATTATTTTTCTTAATGATTTCTAGAAGCCTATATTCTAGTGATATTATCTAATCTGTTACTTGATATTATTTTCTGCAAACGGCTCTTCCCCATGTGTTACCTATGTATTTTTCACTTCCCTTAAAGGCTGTTTGATAAACAGAGGTTGCTAATCTTAATGTTGCCCAAGTTATCATTGTGTTACTTTTTTGTTAGCACTTTTGGAACCCTGTATAAGAAACGTTTTCTTTAGTGATAACAGTGGTATTCATCTATGTGTTTTTCTAAAAATTTCAAAGTTTTACTTTATAATTTTAGTTAAATTCAAATGTGTACATTATTTCCCCCCCATCTGTATAACTATTTCCCCCCTCAATTTGTTAAATGGTATCTTCTCTCAGTGGTGTCCTATGCCACATGTGGAACATATTAAGTTTTCCTATATGCATGGGTCTGTTTCTGGGTTTTATATTTAATAATTTCTTATTCTTTGTCTTGAGAAATATCTTGTTACATCACCTAAATTTCAAAGTCAACCATTCAGGTCACACACACACACACACACACACACACACACACACACAAACTGTTGGAATTTTAATCATAATGAGTCAAATCTTTGTATCCATTTGGAAAGAATTTATTTCTTACTCATAGACACTTATTTGTCTTCTTTAATGTCCTTTACTATTCTTTGCTTATAGTTCTCACATATTTATTTTATTTATTCCTAGGTAATTTATAGTTTTTGTAGCTATTGTAAATGTTGTCTATTTAAAAATGCTGTTTTTATACTGTATGTTACTTGTACATAGAAATGCATATATATGTATACATGTATACATATATATATCTTATATTCAGTATATCTTATATTCAATCACCTTGCTAAATTCTCCTTTTATTTCTATATATTTGAGTCTAGGTTGTTTTGGAGTTTCTATGTAAACAGCCACATGATATGCAAATAATGAATGTCTTCCTCTTTTGTTTTTAAGTTTTTTCTTGTCTTATGGAGCTATGACCTCTAATACAATGTTGAATATAATAGGTAGCAGTAGACATCTTTGTTTATTCCTGACTTTAAAGGAAATGTTTCCAACCTATTTGGCATTACTCATTTTGCCTCAGTCTTTCCAAATTGCTGCTTAAATAATCTCCACCTAAAAATCTCCCTTTCCCCTCAGCACTTGTCTAGATCTCCACTTACATTTCAAAGACTGTTGATCTTCAAGTTACAAAGATATAGTATACGAACTATAGCCTGTCCCTGGGACAGACTTTGTGGAGGAGGTACAAAAGTAAACAAGTAAATGCCCTCAGATATTTTGGATTCTTTATACATGGCACACAGAGGCCGGATCCTTATTACATTTTGCTGTTCCAGTGCAAGTACTTTCTACCTAGATTTTTCGTTGCCAGTATTTTTCCACTCCTCACACCCCCAATAGAGTTTTTTTGTTGTGTTATATTTTTTTACAAAATAGACCTAATAAATCATTTGTTTGCTGAAAAGAGCAAAATAGTCTTTCATTGTTTTCTCTGTTACCTACAATATAAATAGTAGCTTTTTGATATGACATTTAGAGACATTTTGAACTCATATAAACTGATTCTAAACTGTCTTTTACCTTCATTTTCCTTGGTGTACCCCAAAATTCTATATTCCAAACATACCCAATAACTGATTAATAATTTTGCCGTAAATTTTCTCATTTTCTACACTTGCTGTACCTGAAAGTTTCTTATCTCATTCTCTCCCTACAAAAGTTTCTACTTATTTTTCATGGTCTAACTTACGAGTAGAAATGTATCTAAGATCTCTTTTTGAAGTCTTCTAGGACTTAGCATAGTGTCTTTCACATAGTAGGTGTTCAATTATTTGTGATATATAAAATTTTCTTTCAGAAACAATTTTAATTTATATTTTATAGCCTGAAAAAATTTAAGCAAATTAGTTTTAAGGTTAGCTAAATTTCAGTAAAAGAGTCTAAAAATAGAATTAAAGAAATTCTTGTGATCATAGTGGCAACAGACACAGAACTGATATACATAATTCATTTATAATAGTTTCAGGTGCATAATGATATGTTTTAGGGATTAGCTTCTACATTGCCATGCTTGTGGTGTTGTTAATTAATTATTCAGTCCTTTCTGAAGTAAATCCTATTTGTCACATGTGTCAGTAATATTTCTGTTAAGGCTAGTTGAGAGTCTGTAGATCATGATTTATGATTAAATTCCTTCTAAAGAAAATAACTTGAAGCATGTTAATTCCACAAAGTTTCCTCAAAAACTCTTGTAAGACAGATATTATACCATTAACTAAAGATTCAGCAGTTAACAAGGAGACTGGATTTTTCTGAAAGAGCTTGTGGTATAATGGGTAGGCAAACATTGCACAAATAATTACACAGATCAATACACTGTTACACATTAAACCAATTACCCAGTATAGTGAGTACAGAACATAAAGATTGTCTCTGAGTAAATTAAATTTTAGGTTAAACTGTGAAAATTGGAATTGAATAAGGAAAGAGAGAGAAGCTGAAAGTTCTAGGGAAGGATCACTCAAGAAAGAGCATGTGTCACAACACTGTAAATCAACTATACTTCAATATAAAATAAAAAAATTTTAAATAAATAAATTAAAAAACAAAAAAATAAAATTAATTAGTTTAAAAAAAAGGAATAGCATGTGCGAAAACACTGAGGCAGGGAAAATAAAAGACTAGTGTAACCAAAGCACGGTGAGCAAGGAAAAGAATGACATGAGAGTAAGACTGGCATTTAACCATAGACTGCCTTATTAGAGGCTTTGATGCTCATATAAAGAATTCTATATGTTTAGTACAGTCAGAAATACTAAAAGTGTTTGACTAGAGAAGTTATGTGTGCAAATTTGAGTTTTTCAAAGACAATTTTGACAATTGTGTTTCCAGGAAGAGCACCCAAATAACACTTAGGGGTGTGCATGAGCCTGTCACCTTAAAACAAAATGTTGAAAATGCATGGATCCACATACACAAAGACTTACTTTGCTGATTTTCCCAGTAAGAAAGGAAGGAAAAAAAATCTTATGCCTATTAGTAGAACAAATCCTTCTTGATTATTCAATAGGCAGCTGGGAGGCAATGTCCTGTTCTCTTTCACATAATTTGTTTTTGTGTCTGTGGAAAAATTTCAAGGCTTAGATTTCCAATAAATATTTGTTGAAAAAAAAGTGAACAGTGCATCTCAAGAAAATAACAAGGCACTAATAAATAGTCAAAAATCTATTGGCAAAGAATGGAGGGTGGCAGAGAAGACTGTTCTGGTGATCTGATTATACTGAAATGTTAGGAGAGTCAAGTTGAAAATTAAATTATTAATAGTATCAAGAAAATATAATATGAAAATGTCATTAATATTCTAAGCTAGTAACAGAATCAGACAGAAAGATGGGAGAAGGCATGGGTTACCAGTGAGTCTTTCATTTAGCTTTTAATATTGAACTATGGACTGAAAGGGAAATCAAGAAATCTAGAGACTCTGCCTTTCTTCTTGTCTTTCTCAACGTATTCTTCATGGATATTTACTACAACCCCATTGCTTATATTGCTAACTAGATTTCAGTGACTCTCAGATTTATATCAAGCCTAGAATAATTCTCTGATTGCCAGACACCTCTGTGTAACCAATTGGGCATCTATAGATTTTCCCCAAACTCCTCTCTCTGTATTTCACATCCTGATTAGAGTCACTGCTAAGCATTCTACAAGATGCAGAAAAACCTAAGTCAAATATATTACAATAAACAGGTCAAAATCCTTTGTGAAAAGTGCTCTTTCACAGGATATTATGACCTTGTGGAGAATGCACCTAATCCAGATGGAAGACCGGGAAAGATGGACGGGGAAAGCCTCCTCAGGAGTTTGTGCGTAAGCTGCCTGTTGGAACCTATGTGGCAAAGTATGTGGTGTGGTGTGAGAAGCATTGCCAGTAGAGGGATAAGTTTAAAGATAGAAAAGAGGAACAAGAGTACACCTCATTCAGAAAACTGTGAAAGCTTAACTAGGGTCCAAAGGTTACCTTTCAGGTTGTGAATACATCAGGGGAGGAAGGAAAGACCCTAAAGGAATGCCATCCTCTGTGGCAGGATGAGAATTCGTTTGAGGAGGAACCTAGATTTGGAGTCTTTAAAAAAAAACCACAAAACAACAATGAAAAGAAATTGATGGTTGTAATCCCTGTAAGGATGACAAAATTTGAACAATTTTGAGAGAAATTAAGAAATTAGAGTCAAAAGATATAAATGCTTGTGGAGAAAAGGTAAGGGAGGAATCAGAGATGACTCCCAGGTTTCTGGCTTGACAACAGCATGGAGAATTGTGTCTTACAATAGGATAAGAGAACACAGGATGGAACGGATTTGCGAGAGTTATTTTTCACACCTCATTCTCCATTACCCCCCTATACTCAATTATATTGACTTCTACTATAAATTGTATTAAGTTCTCCTCCTGAGTATCTTTTCATTCCAGAAGTGATTATTTAGTGATATAAATATACGTGAACTAACATATTAAGAGTTAGCCCCAATCTCTAAGGAACTTGTAGACAACTGTCCTCTTGACTATTTTTGAATTTATCCTCTTTTCATTACCTCTACTATTGCCTTATTTCAGACTTGGTACATTAACTTATTTTCTTGTCCCCAGTTTTATCTTGCCTTAAATAACTCTCAAAATTTCTGACAGAATCACCTTTTTGAAATCAGCTAGAACTATTTCCATTATAGCACTAATGGCGTATCTCCACTTTTCGGCAATGAGATTCTTATAGCAACTGTCTGTATCTCTGCGTTCTTTGTATTTTGACCTTCTTCCATAGTGTCCAACAAATGTCTCTTATACTCAACATTTTTTGAATGAATGAATGAATCCATGAATGACTAACAGAAATACACTCATATCTGTTGGAATTTTAGAGACACCAATGAGAAAAGACAACTGTGTGTTTCCACAAGACCTTGATGTTTTCATCGCAGTCCAAAATCTAGTCACAAGTTTTGAAAGTCTGAACTTTTATTTCATCTGAATTAGAGTTGTTGATCTCCATAGAATTGTCTTTTTAGAAGCTGTACCTTTAAACCTGGGTTACATATCCTTGCAAATGCAAGTTGCTATACTATCCTACAAATGTTTGACACCATCATTTGGAGCAGCATCGTCCAGTAGAGCTCTCTGTAATGATCGCAATGCCCTAGATCTGCACTATGCAGTACAGTAGCCGCTAGCCACATGTGGTTATTGAGCACTGAAATCTACAATTGATAAAATTGAATTTTATTTAATTTTAGTTATGTTAAACTTATGTGTAAGTAGTAACAGGTGGCTAGTGGTGACTTTGCTGCACAGGGCAACTTTAGAATAAGAAAGGAAATTTTTATTTTAGCTTTTTAAAACATTTTTATTAGAGTAAAGTTGATTTAAAATGTTGTGTTACTAGAGGGGTGGGAGAGGGAAGGTGGGAGGGAGACGTAAGAGGGAGGAGTTGTGGGGATGTATGTATATGTATAGCTGATTCACTTTGTTATACAGCAGAAACTAACACACCATTGTAAAGCAATTATACTGCAATAAAGATGTTAAAAAATAAAAATAAAATGTTGTGTTAGTTTCTGCTCTATAGCAAAGTGAATCAGTTATACATATACATATATCCACTTTTTTTTAGATTCTTCTCCCATATAGGCCATTACAGAGTATTGACAATAGTTCCTTGTGCTATACAGTGGGTCCTCATTAGTTAAAATTTTTCTCCCAAGTTATTTATTGAATCTTATTTGACTTTAGTATAAAATTATATATTTCTTCACTTTAGGTTTTGCTTAGGCATCTGATTTGCCTGGCTTTGATTGTCTTCTTTTATCAGATCTAATAAAACTAAATTGGAGGGCTTCCCTGGTGGCACAGTGGTTGAGAGTCCGCCTGCCGATGCAGGGGACACGGGTTCGTGCCCCGGTCCGGGAAGATCCCACATGCTGTGGAGCGGCTGGGCCCGTGAGCCATGGCCTCTGGGCCTGCATGTCTGGAGCCTGTGCTCCGCAACGGGAGAGGCCACAATAGTGAGAGGCCCACATACCGCAAAAACAACAAAACAAAAACAAACAAACAAACAATAAAACTAAATTGGATCTCTTTCACTGCCTCTGCCAATGTCAGCTGCAGAGAACTTCTGGTATTAGAACTATCATTGTCTAGGCCGGGGCTCTGTATCTGGCTCTCCACTCTAGCATACCACCTCCAGCAGCCATGCTTTTTCTAGATGTGCATGCTTATTGTGCTGATCGGCATTACCCCAAAATGACAATATACTTATGTTTTAACCTGAATGAAAAGTTATAAGTGTAACTGAAATGTATCTTGGTTTGTCGGGTACTGTCTACCCTTTGAGAAAACCTACATGGGAAGCTGAATATTTTTTTCAGAAGTGATACAGGACTTGCTGGTGATACAAAACTCAGACTATAGGTATCGAGTTTTGTGACTTTGAGCAGCTTAGAGCATCAAGTTATTTTTTCCTGAAACTTCATCAGGGATCCTCACCCTGTGTGCCTGCCTGAGAAGGGAAAGATTTCTCCTACTAGTGGATGGCACATCATCTCCTGGGAGAGGGCTGGAGGCACACAGATTATAACTTTGGGAATTTCCATTTCCTATGCTTCACGTTGACTAGATTCCTTTCTCTTGCACTTCTTTTCTCCTTTGAGGTAAAACAATTTTCACATCTTTTTATTAATTCCAGTCTAGTTTCCATGCCAGAAGGTGTCTTTATTTATAAGTTCCAAGTTCTTAAGCTTTTCTATGGCTTTTGTCATGCTTACCTACACAGCATTTCTCGATTTTTTCAACTTAATTGAGTGATTAAATCAGGGAGCAGTCATTAGATTTAGTTCACCTGATCTGCCAAGTAAACTTGAATGATTTAACAAATAATTTAAAAGAAGTATAAGCAGAAAATTAAGCCTCATCTGTCAGGAATGTCTCTTAACCCTCTTCATATTTACCATTACCATTTGTAGATGCCAGATCAAATGCAATAGTGTGACCAATACTTTGAGTTCTATCAAAATGGTCCAAATTCTCTATGAGCCATAAATATACATTTGAGAATAATTAACATCGATCTGGTAAGTAATTGGTAAAGAATATTATTATTATGCATCTCAAAAATAAATGACCCCGTAGTAGATTATAAGAAAAAAAATGAGTTTTGTACTTAATAAACACAGTTATAAGGTTCTATCCCTAGAAATCCATTGCAATGAATTTCTAAAATTCAGTATTTCTGAGTAAACAAATTATGAAAATAAAATGAATAAAATATATGAATGTCAATGTATTGAAACTGGGTTTGAGCAGAGATTTATTTGTAAATATTATGAATTTGTAAATATGAATGAACACATATAAACCCCAGAGCTTATATGATAACTCCATAAATCATTTTGAATTCTACATTTCTAAAGAACTCAATGACTGAAATTTATATTTCATTTAAATATTTCATTTGATGAGTATGAGAAAAATTCTCTAATATTTGGTTAAAGAATGAATAAATATTGCCTTTATCTTGAGCTTCAGTATATTAGCAGTTGAATATGGCTGTGGTTGAGAATAATTTTAATAGTTGGCCTCAACAAGAAATATTATTTAAATCAGTCTGCATGCCTTATATTTTTTAAGTACTCCAAATCAGTACAATACGGGGGTCTAAGAACTTCGCTTTGACACTCAATGAATTTTAGTCAGTACATAAAATCATTTCTTTGTTATCCTTTGAAAGGCAACATAATGGGCATCAGATTAGAATAATTATGAGTTTGGATCCAACTTCGTTGTATAAATTTGTACAAGTTATTTTTTTTATTTTTTTGCGGTACGCTGGCCTCTCACTGTTGTGGCCTCTCCGGTTGCGGAGCATAGGCTACGGACGCGCAGGCCCACTGGCCATGGCTCACGGGCCTAGCCGCTACGCGGCACGTGGGATCTTCCCGGACCGGGGCACGAACCCGTGTCCCCTGCATCGGCAGGTGGACTCTCAACCACTGCGCCACCAGGGAAGCCCTGTACAAGTTATTTAACCTCAGTTTTCTCATCTGCAATTTATAAAGTTAGGTAGATTAAAAGTATTTGTTTTACTTACCTAGCACAATGCTCTCAGATCTTTTGAGGGGGGGTAAGGGGATAGTTTTACCTTTATTTCTCAGCTTTCTCCTTTAAAAGAAAAAATCAAAGCATATTATCTCAAAAGAATACTATGAAAAAAAATCAGACCAATAAAAAAGTTTTAACCTTATTTTCAAAATAACACTTTAAAACATGATGACTATCTAAATCCATGATATAACTGGAGTTAGAGGAAGAAAATTACAATTAGATCAGAAAAATTTGTACATAAACTCTCCTATAGAGTTGAGAAAAAAGTATTCATGGGGGAACATTATACATGGCAATACTCTCAGGTGTTAACCAATAAAAAAATTGAGAGCCATTACTCTAAAATGAATTCTCCATAAACACTTATTAAAATTCAATTCTTGGTGTTTCTCAGTAGTGCTTCAGTAGTTTGGCTGCTTCATAGGAAATGCATGCAATAAAAAGTTTTACATTAATATCAATATGATAGAAATTTAATTATTATTTTCTCAAACTTTTTCAAGTATTTAACAACAAAAGTTTTAAAGTTTGGATATTTGCTGTAGAGCTGTATTCAGGAAAGAGTTTACAGTCTATTTTGACTTATGTGATTTAGTGTAATTTCAGACTGTTTTAAATGCATAATATTGGTGATTGTTGGTTGCATTTTAATTTCCTTCCACAGAAATGGGTAAATGACCCAAAATTAGTTTAATGAAATATAAATATGGTGATAAGCATAGTCATAAAACATTACAATGTAGAATGACATCATAACTGTAAATAAAATGAACAGGAAAAATATAGAATGAAAATCTGTATGTGCAGGTAAAAGTGAATCTCCAAGTAGAAGACTCTGCTCAGGCAATTAGAAAAAAAATTTAAAAAGAGAATAATTACACTGATGAATATTTGAGAATTAGATTTCATGGGACAGAATTTTTAATTTCCTATAACTAGTGTAGTGCCCATTACAAAATATTTTGTGAAGTATAATGAAGCCATCAAATATTTTATGTTAATTTTCAGGTATGACACAGCCAGATAGCTGGTAAGCCAAACTATATAGTTTGTCATGACAAAATCCAAAATAATCTTTTTTTTGAATATGGATTATGATTAATTTTTCCTTTTAAAGGTAGAAAGGACACTATAATTAAAGAGCATTACTTAGTCTTGTATTGCTTATAGAAAAAAACATTAAAAAATGTTTTTAATATTCACAGTGTACTATTACTAAGGCATTAATGAGATCAATTGCTTAATCAATGACAACTTTATCAGAAAATAAAACAGAATGACCTATTGATAAAATTCTAATATTAAATATTACAGTTGCCATGTATCAGCAATGTCAAATGTGTAAAAGCAACTGTTACCTTGTTCACATGCCACAAAATATTTTGCCTTATAATTTCTTTAAATCACTTATATATTTATTAAGAATTAACTATTAGCATATTTGTAATTCATATGTAATTGAAAATGCTTTATGACTTTTTGCTTTATTTAATACTGAAAATTCATACAAGAGAATAGATTTTTTTTTTACTAGATAGAGATGATTTTGTAAGCCATAGTGAATGTACGCAAAGGTGTCAAGGGATCAGTTATGATGGGACATTAGTAAGAATGTATTACTATGTAGAAAAAGTTGTTTTTCAATATCGGCACCAAGAAATTAGGTGATGGTCAAAAACACCCTCCTTATTGTGATTCTAGAAGATAAACTTCAGATTTCATTCCAATGGAGATCTATTTCTAAGTAATTTTTTAGGCTCTTGTGATACAATTGTGACTTGGAACTGCACGTGGCTACTAGAGGTCAGGGATTTTTCAAGGGATGTGTCTGGTAATACCAACGTGGCCAACTCTTTCATTTAAGAACAAAGTTTATCATAATATATAAAAGCAAATACCAAGGATTTTTTAAAATAAGTGACCCAACATAAATATAAAGGCCAATGGAAAGTAAAAGATAAAAATGAAGTACATAGTGTACATATACTATATATAATATATATGTACTGTATATACATATATATAACAAATTGATAAGGCTATGTTATCAGAGAATAGAACTCAAAACAGGAGTACTACTACAGAAAAAGATGAATATTTCATAGTGATAAAAGGATGAATATACTAAGAAGATATAATAATATTAAGTGTGTATACACTAAATAGCAGAGCAAAAAATTCTTAGAACTAAGGGGAAAAATGGATAAATTCAGTCCATAATCACAGTTGAAAATAAACTAACTTAAAAAAAAATCATTGTTAAAATCTTTATTTTAATGCCCCCTTCTAGTAACTTATAGAACAAATAGACAAGTCAGTAAAGACAGAAAATTTGAACGCTATTGATCCATTTGACCTATTATTGAACACTACATGCAAGAGTTTGCAAAATTCACATTCTTTTAAATGTGCATATGGAACACTCACTAAAATAGATCATATGCTGGGTCTTAAAAAAAAGCTTTTGATAAAATGAAAAGGTTTGTAATCTCTATTCACAAGTGTATTAAATTAGAAATCAAGAGGATCAATTAAAAGTAAATGACAAAATATCTAGAAAATATGAAAATAATTAGAAATTAAGCAACACACATAAATAATCCATAAATTAAAGAAGGAAGCACAAAAGAAATAGGATGTATTTTATAGTGAAAGGAAATGAAAACAAAATGTCAAAGTTTGTGGGACAAAGCTACAAATGTCTTTATATGGAAGGTTAAAACTTTAATTGCCTATATTAGAAAAGAAAAACATTAAAACTTATGATCTGTTTACATTAAGAGGCAAGAGAAAAAGAGCAAATAACATCCAAAACAAATTTAAAAACTAGAGAAAACATTGGAATCAATGACATGATAAAAGAACAATCTTTAGGAAAATATTTAAAAGCCAAGAGTTTGTTCTTTGACAAAACTAAAAAAAAAAAAAAAAATTAATTAAAATCAAGCAAGAAAGCAAAGAGAAAGTATGGATTACTGATATCATGATTGAAATATATCACTACAATTTTTATAGAATGAAGATAATACAGGAATGTTATGAACTATTTTATGTCAAAATTGGAGAACATTTAAGATGTAATATAAAAACTACAGCAATCTAGAGAATGTGGTATTAGTATAAGGATAAACAAATGGATCAGTTAGACAGAATTGAGAGCCCTGAAGTAGACCTAAAATTGATTTTTGACCAATTTGCTGAATTAATTTGATGGGTGGAAATAATTTCTTTTAAAAAAATTATGTTGAAAAGACATATTATAAATTGGTCAACCTTAACTCACTCCATAAACAGCAATTAATTTTAGATTTATCACAAACCTAAGCATTAAATCTAAAACTATAAAGGTTCTACGATATTATGCAAGATTATATTTGAGAGAACAAACATAATACTAATTAAATGTAAAAGAAAATATGAATTAATTCTGCTTTATCAAAATTAACATTTTCTGCTTATTAAAAGACACTACTGAAAAATGAGAAGGCCAACCTCAGATAATGAGTAAAATATGCAAAATAATTATATCTCATTCAAGTTCCTATATCCAGAATATATAAAAGACTTCAAAAATCAATAACAAAAGTAGCTGAAGAAAAAATAAGTAAATGTATTAAATACATACTTCATAAATAAAAATATAAAAATGACAAATAAACAGATGAAAACTGTCCAATTTCCTCCAGAAATTAAAAATTTATTACATCACACTCACAAGAATGGCTACAAATTAAAAAAATAAAATCCTGACAAAACCAATTTATAGTGGACTGTTGGAGCAACTGACATTCAAACTTTGTTGGTAGAACTGTAAGAGAGAATTACTAATTTAGTAAAGTATTTGGAAATTTCTTAAACACTTAAACATTACCCTATGATCCAATAATTTTACACATTAGTATAAGAGAAATGAAAGTATAAAACATATGTTCAAATAAAACATATGTTCAAATAAACACTTGGGTAAGAATGTTTGTAGCAGCTTTATTCAGTATAGTCCAAAACTAGAAAGAACTCAAATATCTATCAATAAGAGGATGGATAAATAAGGTGTTGTATATTTATATAATGCAATGTTTCAAAGCAATGAAAAAAAACGTATTGACATGCAAAAACATGGTTGAAAATCAAAAGCATAAAAAAAGACACAAAACAGTATATACTGTATGCTTCTTATTTATTTAAAATTCAATAGCACTCAAAAGTAATTTACAGTAGATGAAGATGGAGAGCAATGGATAATCTCATTTATTGCTGGTGGGTTACAAAATGGTAGAGTTACTGTGGAAGAGAGTTCAATAGTTTCTTGCAAAGATAAACATAGTTTTACCATATGATCCAGCAATCACACTCCTAGGTATTTACCCTACTGATTTCAAAACTTATGTCCACACAAAAATCTGAACGAAAATATTTATAACAGCTTTGTTTATAATCACCCAAAACTAGAAGCAGCCAAGGTGTCCTTCAATAGGTGAATGTATAGACGATCTATGATGCATTCATACAATGAAATACTATTCAATAATAAAAAGGAATGAGATATCCAGTCATGTGAAAACATGAAAGTATCTTAAATGCATATTGCTACGTGAAAGAAGCCAGTCTTAAAAGCTACACCTTGTATAGTATCGTATAATACATATATTTGTATGGAATTTTGGAAAAGACAAAAATTTAGAGATAATAAGCAGATCAGTGGTTGCTGGGGACCTGGCGATGGGAAGAATTGAATACACACAGAGGATTCTTTAGGGTGGTGAAACTAATCTGTATGATATAAGGTATATGCATCATGACCATGTATTTGTCAAAACTCATAGAACTTTACAGTACAAAGAGTGGATCCTAATGTATACAGATTTTAAAACAAATTATTTAGTAGGTCAGGGATCCCAAGATGGGATACAGACTGGGACAAAAGAATCTAATTCTGCTATATATGTATGAAATAATTTCACTGGGGCTTGGTAAAAAGGTGCTCATTAATGTAACTTTGGAAATGATTGGATTCTATAAGATTAAGGAAAAAGGAATTATACAAAAACATAGTATTCTAGTTGATGAAGTTGTGAATTTTACCTTTCGTTGGCAGTACCATTGGGGTACTAGTTAACAATTCTGAAACCACTATAGATGTAAGTAAGTAAATAAGTAAGTGGGTGTTGGATGGTGTGAATCAGATTGATCATTGTTGGAGTAGAGGTTACAGAGAAGCAAAGGGCTAGAATGATCTATGTGGCGATGGATTAGAATTGGAGACAGTGTCATCAGCTTAATATGTGTAACGAAGGATCAATCAAGACACATTTATGGATATGTATATTATTTACACAGGTTAGTATACACATATTTATGGATATGTGTATTATTTACGCAGGTTAGTATACACACAGGTTAGTTGGCCAAGATCTGACAACTGAGAGGTTTAGAAAATATGGCACTCCAATAATAATGAATGATTATTATTAGAGATTAGAGATTAGATGTAGAGATTATTATTATTAGAGATTAGAGATTAAATCTTGGTTTTAATGTCATTATCCAATAAAATGAACCAGGGAATGTTGGCAAAATGGCTGATTCTAGGACTCGATCAGAGAATATACAAGATAAAACTGGAGCATGTTGTAGTGCCAGAAACTAAAGGCTTGTGGAGACGACGACAAATATAAAACAGAAAAACAGTAACAAAAGAAAAAAAAAAAGGCAATGATGGAAGTATGTCAAAAGGACACAAAAGCAAGCTAGAAGAGCTCCTAATGGCAAAGCTGGAACCAACTGAACAACAAAGTAAAGAAAATACTATTGGATTATAATGCAAAGTATAAAATAAATATCCAAGAGTCAACGCTGAATAAATGTATGATTAAATAAGTAAATAAATAATTATGGAAAACAGACAAAATCCCACACAGAATAATTCTAAATAATTTATGTAAACACTTCCTCCTCATGGAGTGATTAACTGGAAGGAGTCATGAAGAAATTTTATGCCATAATATAAATGTTCTGTATTTTGATTTAGGTTGACTTACATGGGTATATATATTTGTCTAAATTCATTAAATTCTATATCTAGACCTACATATTACACTTCTGTTTTCAGAAAAATTGAAGTAATAGGGACCAGATTTTTCCTCCCACCTTAAAGAAATAGACAAAATATATGAAATAATGACACTCAAGATCTTCAAAAGCAGGTAACATGACAGTGAAACCTGAGTGGTGTGAGACAAAGTGAATTGTATTATTCCCCTAGCTTATTGCCTAGAGAAGGTTTAAAGGTTGTGGTCCAGGGACTGGCAACTGCGTAGAGCCCAGCAGTCTCCCAGAGTTGAGGAGACGGAGCTGAGTGCTTGGAGATGCCAAGGCAGGTAGAATTCACAGGACAGGGTCCTAGAAATTAGATAAGCATGCACAGAAAGAAATCTAGAGATGTATAAAGCATACTCTTCAATTATTCAGCTGAGTACTAATCAACAAAGGTGTATGAGGAAACTAACCAAAGGGTAGAGAAGGAATCACCCAAGAGAATTAGAAGAAATAATAGATAAAGCTCACACAGGGCAGCTGTTTCCAACAGTTGAGACAGAAAAATGATAATTCAGATGCTTGGTTAGAGGTGTATTCAGTAACTATAACCTGTGAGACATATCTGACCTGGGGCCTATTTTGATATAAACTTTCAGGTAAATTGATTTTAGATTTTAAACAAGCATACACACATACACAAATAAAGAAGAATATGAGACAGATACCATGTGTGGCCCACAAAACATGTATAACTTTAGATAAATATTTCTGTGTGTAATTTGTTTACAGAAAAGGTGTTGTTCAGTAGTGGGGGAAAGTTAATCCTAGACTGTTGTTCAACTTGCTAATTTTTTTTACAAAAAACTTATAGCTAATACCATACTTAATTGTGAAAGAGGGAATGTTTTCTCCCTAAGATCAGGAACAGAACCAGGATGTCTGTTCCCCCCACTTTTATACTACATTGTTCTGGAGATAATGGATATGTTCATATTTTGTTTTGTGTTGATGTTTCACAAGTGTTCACATATGTCAAAACTTGTCAAATCACGCCCTTTAATCCTGTGTAGTTTATTGTATGTCAATTACACCTCAAGAAAGCTGTCAGAATCTATGTATTACACATCATCTAAGTTATATCACAATAAAAATATTATTCGAAAAAAATAATATGAGTGATATGTATCTCAGGGAATTTTGAGATTTTTACTCAGTGCCTTATTCAAAGAAGTGAAGAGATAACATATGTCCTGGAAAAGAGGAGAATGTCACCCAGGATTCTAGGTCCAAAAATTCCCCTATTTGCTGTAGACTGAATGTTTGTGTCCCTCCCCAAATTCATACGTTAAAACCTAATCCCCCATGTAATGGTACTTGAAGGTAAGGCCTTTGGGAGCTGATTAGATCAGGTCGGTGGAGCCCTTATGAGAAGGGATGGTGCCCTTATAACAGAATTCCTTTGGCCCTTCCACTATGTGAAGTTATAGCTTGTAGCTAGAAGACGCCCATCTTTGAACCAGGAAACGAGTCTTCACCAAACACTGAATCTGCCAGCATCTTGATCACGGACTTCCCAGCATTCAGAACTGTGAGAAATAAATTTCTGTTGTTGGTAAACCATCTAGTCTAGGGAGTTCTGTTATAACAGCCTGAATGGACTAAGATACCACTGAACCAGAGTGGTCTTTCTTTCTAAATAACAATTTATACATTCCAGCTCCCCACTTTAAAACTTTTCACTGACCCCACATGAAAAACTGGTTAAAAATTACCTATAGGTCCATGCATTGCCTTTAACTCTGTGTCTTTATCTCTCACTAGCATCAAAATTCCATCTTCTGAACCATCCCATTCTTTTTCTCCATCCATGGCAAGCCGAGCTCCCTGCCATCTGAACCTATCTCAGAATGTGCTATACAATATCTTGCTCCAGTTTCTTTAAAATGCTTTTTCTCTACCTGGAAAATTCTTCCTCATTGTTCATGTTTCATCTTTTATACTTCCTCCAAAAGTCCTTCCTGGACCCTTTAGACTAAATTAGGTTCCTTTGCTATGTTTGCTATATAGAATGAATAATCAGATTTATACTCAAGGAAGATAGTTTTGTACCAAGTGCATTAGATAGATTTGAAGGAGGAAATATCATAGAATATTGGAAAAAAACAAATAATGGACAAAAGGAAGAGTTATTTATTTCTGCCCTCACTCACTTGATTATGGGCTAGAAATTACACATAAGTTTTAATAACATTGAGTATTTCTCCTAAAGGATTGTCCTACCAGCTCAGATAACTCATATGATGATTAAGCTGAGTTTGAGCATGACTCTGAATACCACAGTCTGATAACTTCCAAAGTTATCCCTTTAACTTCCATTAATAACTGAATTTAAAGCTTAGAATCACTCTAGAGCTATATTTTGACACCCTTGAATATGAGCTCATGCGGCATTTTTTTTACTGCTCACCAATCCATATTCATCTCAAAGACCTGGAGGTAAGAAATCAGGGGTTCAGAGCAAGGGGAGTCATGACAAAGACTGAAATAATTAGATTTCGACTTTATTTTAGAGTAAATAAAAGTGAAGTTGAAAGAAAGATTAGAAAAAGACTTATGTATTCACTCATTTAATTTAGAAGGATGTAATGGAGAAATGAATGTTAGGGAAGGGAAAAAATCATGTTGAGACATAAAATTTTAAAATTGTTTTTGTAATTTTTACTCATTAAAATAGATATAGCTGTTATAGAGTATTAAAGAATGCAACATTTAAAAAGAGACAGCAGTTTTCTCAAGCATTTGTCTTCATGAAGATTACCTAGGAAATTTATTAAGCTGTAAATTTCTGACCTTTTACTTCAGATTTTTGGATCAATTGATATGTGTGTCAGGAATCTGCATTAAAAAAAGGGACTACCTCAGATGATGTGTATAGAGGAGATCCTAAGCCACATTTCTATAAACATCAAAGTTGAGAAAATCAATCATTTTGATTGATTGATTGATCGATGTAATCCTATTAACATTTTAACATACTTTAGTACATATTTTTCCAGGTTTTTTTGCCTGCATATATTTGGATATTTTGTTTTAAATCTTGGTATATAGTAGAACATTCAAACATGTGTTGTGAGAAAGATTGAGTTGATTTTTCTATAGACCTGGTGGTTAAGAGCAGAGAGTGGCACCTGGGTCTAATCTTGGTCTGACTTTAGTCGAATTATTTAACATCCCATGTCTAATTTTACTCACCTATATAATGATAAATAAAACATGACATTTTTTCATAATAGTTAATTCATATAATATATATAAAGTACTCAACAGTGAATAGTTAATGCACAGTATACTAGTTATGCTTATTGTCTTAGTAAAGAGTTCCTGATTTTTTCATATGAGAAAAAAAATGCATACTTTAGATGACAGATTTCAAGCTACTTGATTTAAAAAATAAACCCAATAAACACTAGTATGTTCGCATTACTCTTTACATGTAAGATGTTACTTGCAGTCAATGCCCAACTTTCAATTGTATGAACAAAATTATATTTTGTTTTTAAACTAGTGATACTCACCTTGAAATCATCATCCAGGACCAGAATGTAAAGCTCATGTAATTATTTTCAAAAAATATTGTAATATATAAACTCGCAATCTACTTGATTGAAATATCTCTCTTCACAAAGCATAAAAAATACTTAGAGTATTTTTTATACAACAAATGTAAATTGTCTAGTAAATATTAAAATTCTATTAAATGTTAGTGCACTTAATGTGATTAAAAAGAATTTATTGACAAAATATTATCACCCCATAAGTTATCTGTAAATACTACATTAAGGTTGCTGATGGAATCTGAGCATAAACAAATGATATTCAGAGTAAATATAAGTAGAATCATATAGAACTGCCAGTATTTGGGAATCAATTTCAATGTAAATATATTGGCTTATCAATTACAACCATAAGTATAAGAGATAGAGTCTATACAGGATGTCTTTCCTATTAGAACGATGATGATACATTCCTAAATGCACTTAAAAGATGGAGATTTCTTTTAAGTAATTGAAAAGGAAATGAAGAGCTATACTAAATCCATGGTTTCACAGCAGTTTGAAACTACAAACTTCATGAGGGAAAAGGAAGAAAATTGCTTTTATATCAGAGAGGCCTTGGGGAAATCAGTGGGTCGTGTGTTTGTGTGCCTGTGTGTAAAATGCAGAGCAGCAGAGTGTTGGCTTGGGAGAATGTGTGTTCAGGCAGACATTGTAGCCATTTTTGTAAAGGGCTAAGGCTCACCTAACAGAAAAAATAACTCACAAAGTGTGCTCTTGAATAAACTTCTATTTTCCAGGTTAATTCTCTCTTTAGTTGGGGTCTATTTCTTAATCTGAGGTGTTACTGTGAACATAAACCTGACCTCTCTAGTGGGAAATACAAATGGCTTTCAATTACTGAACTGTCTGTAATAGAGACAAAACCTTCTGCTTAAACAATTAACTTTGGGAAAGTAGAAACCATTCATGATATTTCTAAATTGTTCTTCTCTGCTATGGATTGTCTTATGACCGTAAACACACAGTGTGACTTTCAAATCAACATCAATTATAAAAAGTAGTTTTCTGTAAGTACAAAAATTTAATATAAAGTCAGTAAGTTATGTTGTAAGGAGAAGAAAATAAAGTAACTATGAAAGTAATAGAAGAGTATACGTTTTAATATATATGCACAAGTGATTGTGTTATCCACCAGGTTCTTGGACAATTTAATCAATAAATACTAATAAGAGACCAGATAAGAAATTCAGACAAGACTATATTGGGACTCACGCTGCATCACAAGAGAGTGAAAACAAGTAACAGCTTCCCTTGCTCAATCCCTGAGGGGAGGCCAGCTGGTTGCTTAATATGAACCCAGATCCTGAAAAGCCTGAGCTGCCTCTTGGTGGTTGGAGGTGGTAATGTACTAATTGCTGTCTATCTATGGCAGGGGCTCCTGCCCCTGGGGTCAAAACAGATCCTAAATATGAACCCATTGCTGTGAGACCTGAGTCCTGGTTGGGGAGACTTTATATGCCCTTTCTTCCAGAAAATTTAGGATCTTAACAGTAGTTTGATTTGAATCTTGCTTTGTCTCACTACTTTTCAATAAAGCATCAACATATTGTAGCAGAGTTCCCCTTTCAAGACTCAGCTCCCTTGCTAAGGCATTTCCAAAAAGAGGGGGGCTGTCCCCAACACCCTATGGAAACACTGTCCAAATATATTGTGTAGCCTCCAGGGTGTCAGGGTCCCTCCACGGCACTTGGGCAAGGAGGGTGTATGGGTTTGACACCAGTGGGTGAAAAGGGATGCCTGCCTCATTTACTGCTCCTAAGTCTTGCATAAACTGATATTTCCTGTTAGGCTTTGAATGGGGAGAATTGGGGTATTACAAGGGGACTGGCAGAGCCTAATGAGTCTGTGTTTTAGAAATTTTGTAAGCAGTGGATCACAAATTTGGATCCCCCTTGGGGCTTCAGGTGTTAAAAGATATTGTCTCTTCCCGGAGTATTTTTCCCCAGGCCTTAATCTTATTTCTATTGGGGGTACACATTTTGTCCTTCCTGACACTGAGGTATCCCAAACTACAGGATCCACCTGTTCTCTATTTTCTTGGGTGATGTCCTGGGGAATATTTTGATGACCAGCGGTCGGGTCATCTGGGGTTACTAATAGATACATTCTCTGTTTGAATCCTCTACCTTCTTGGACTTTACCCTGTCCTAAGAATATACTAGGTCCTAATGTATTTAGCAAATCTCTTCTGAGGAGAGGGACAGGGTATTCTGGCATATATGACAAGGAGTGAGTAATAATAATGGACCTGATTCCTGTGGAGAAAAGGGAACCCTCCTACAGTGTTGGAGGGAATGTAAATTGGTGCAGCCATTATGGAAAACAGTATGGAAGTTCCTTGAAAAAACTAAAAATAGAGTTATCATATGATCCAGCAGTCTTACTCCTGGGCATGGGGAAGACTCTAATTCGCTAAGATACATGCACCTCAATGTTCACAGAAGCACTATTTACAATAGCCAAGACACAGAAGCTACCTAAATATCCATCAACAGATGAATGGATAAAGAAGATGTGATATATATATACAATGGAATACTACTCAGTCAAAAAAGAATGAAATAATGCCCTTTGCAGCAACAGAGATGGACCCAAAGATTATCATACTAGGCAAAGTAAGTCAGACAAGACAAATACTATATGATATTACTTATATGACACAAATGAACTTGTTTACAAAACAGAAACAGACTACCAGACATATAAAACAAATTTATGGTTACCAAAGGGGAAACGGGGTGGGAGAGGGATAAATTAGGAGTTTGGGATTAGCAGATATACACTACTATATAAAAAATAAACAACAAGGTCCTACTGTATAGCACAGGGAACTATATTCAATATTCTATAGTAAACCATAAAGGAAAAGAATATGAGGAATATATATATATATATCTGAGTCACTTTGCTGTACACCAGAAACTAAAACAACATTGTGAATCAACTATACTTCAATAAAAATAATAATATCAATAATAATAATAACAATGGAGCCAACCCTGCAGGTAAGAGAAGGTTTAAATCACCTTACCTTTGGCTGTCTGTCAACTCCCTTCACAGTAGTCATGGTTGGTGAAGGGCCCAGCCAGCCAAGTCAGGTGGTTCCAGTGTCCACAAGAAATTCAGTTCTCCTACCTGCTATGTCGAGGGTGACCCGAGGCTCTGCCAGAGTGATGAGGATGGGTTGAGTAGGGTCTGAAGCCAGGCAGACACCGGGGCTCCCTCAGTCTGTGTGTCCAAATCTCTTATCCTAGAGATTCAAGAGGAACTGGGGTCAGTTGAGGTTGTCCTTTGGTTATTCCACAGGAGGGCGCTCTGGACATCCCCTCCCTTCCAGTGCCCCTCCTTCTGCAAAAGGCACACTGGTTTTGGTCCAGGCGGCTTCTAGGCTGTGTGTTTGGTCTTCTCAGCTCTCTAGGGTCGCCTGAAGGTGGCCACTTAATCCGAGCAGTCAAAAGCTGCATTTTTTTTCTATATTAGAACAAAGAATATCCTATCCTATTCTATCCTTATTGGCCTCATCTGTTAAGGCTTGGTTATTGTAGACCTTGAAGGCCTCCTCTACCAAGGTTGACAATGGGGTTTGGGGCCCAGCCTCAAGCTTTTGTAATTTTCTCCTGATATCAGGAGTGGACTGGGTGATAAAATGCATGGCCATGGCGACCTCCCCTCTGAAGACTCAGGGTCTGTACTTGTGTCCTTCCTGAATGCCACTGTCACCAGGCTCAGGAAGACTGTAGGGTTTTCATCCTTCTCCTGTGTAACTTCTTGGACCTTAGCATAATTTACAGGTTTCACCATACACCTTTTCATTCCTTCTGATATACAAGTGATGTGTTAACATAGCCTGGCCTACGTGATCGTCAGAGTCCCAGTGTGGGATTGCACCACCACCGGCTTGATAAATTTGGTGGTGTGGATTTGTGGCCAATAGGCAATCTGTGTGTCCCCTGGCCTTTCTCAGTATAAGCTCTGTTTCATCCAGGGTGCAACAGTGGGCCAGAATAACTATGATGTCCTGCCAGGTCAGGGAGAATGTTAACCCCAGCCTGATGAATTCATCCCTATACTTATCAGGGTTCTCTGAGAACCTGCCAAATCCCTCCTTACAGATTCCTAGGTCCCCCAATGTGCACTCTAGTAACCCTCCTTTCTCTTCAGCTGCTTCCCGGAGGGGGTAAAGGCCTTGTGGGGCAAAAGTGAGGGCTAACTTGAACCCTCACTGAAGAAAGCACTGGGGGCTTCGATTTGGGGGTTTCTGACTTGACAGGGAAAGGTGGGGGTCTGGGGGCTGAAGAAAATGGTGAAGGGGAAGAAACGAGGGCCGGAGAATGGACTCGGTGTACGGATGGCAAGTCAGGGGTTGAACAGGGGTCTGTGAGAAGGTCTGGCTCCGAAGCTTTTAGGGACAACACAGGAATAGAGGTTACACACACATGACCGGAATCCCTCACACCAAAGTCTTAATAAAGTTTTATAAAATCCTGCATATACAGTACCTGTCCTCATTTTGGGGACTGCTCACAAACTAGGTCCAGTTGTAAAATGATGTTAAAGTTAAGGGATCCATTCTGTGGCCACTTCTCCTGGTCACCCGAGGCATACTGGGGCCAGGCTGGGTTGCAAAAGAAAATCAGCTTATTCCTTTTTAAATCATCTAATTTAAAGTGTCTCCAATTGTTAAGAATGCAACCCAGAGGAGAGTCTTTGGGGATTCCCTGGGTGTTTCCCATGTTTACAAATGAATCTGGAAGCTAACAACTAGAGGTTCTGGGGGTGGATGGAGTTGAGTCCTAGGGTAATGACAAAAGGGATCACAGAATTCCCTCCCCAGAGTTAGTGACAGAGTCTCCAGGATGAAAGGGCAGGGAGTGTAGGGGTGAGGACCAAGGAAGAGGTAAAGGGAGGGGGGACAGAAAAGACAGAAAAAGAGTAAGAGACAAAGAAGGAGATTGCTGTTTCAACCCACCCACTGTGAGTGTCTTTTCAGGCATCAGTCTGCACGTTTCCAGAAAGAGCCAGTGAAGGAGAAGCACCATGTCCATGCCCATCATGGTGATCAAGCCCAGAAATCAGCCATCTGTATGTCTTCTGTGGGACTCTAACCCACAGGTTATTATAGAAATCTGCCTCTTCAGCCCACTCCCAAGGAGACTTCTCTTGGTGGCAGGAAAATAAAGATGAGAATATTTTAAGGATCAGACTTCCAGCCACTATAGGATATGAGGGATGAACCTCTATCACTCTCAGAAATCTCCCATCAGGGAGAGCCCGCTGGACCAAGATCTGCAGAGTATGAGGCCAGCTTCTCCCAGGCCTGTTTGTCACTCATCAAGGTGAGCAGGTGCCGGCCAGAGGGAGCATGGTATCCCAAGCTGAGAGGAATGATGCTGTAGCTGCCTGACATCCACCCTCTCGGAAGGATAGGAGGGAAGTAGGAGAGGACAGAGAGAGGAGAAGTAGAGCGATATCAGGAGAGGGAAAGGGACAAAGGGGAAAGGGAAAGTGGTGAGGGAAAAAGGACAAAGGGTGAGGGGAAGCATTGCCTGAATGAGGGCATTGATGCCCTCAGGGGCCAGAAAGGCAGACTTACCAAACGTGGTGGTGCTGAAACAAGAGGTTCGGGAGGCTGCTGTTCACACATTGGGAAGCTGCATTCAGTGGTCCTAGAGGTGCAACCGTTACTGACATTGTGACTGAAGCTCTTGTCGATATTTTTGGCTTCATCGGTCCCTAGTTTGATGTGTTGGTGCAGCAGATCCTTCAGAGACCCAGTCAGGTTTTCAATAGTCTCCACAGTTTCTGTAGTGCACTCATCTTGTTCCTCACTGGGAGAGAGTAAATAAAGACCTCCAAAAAAATTCCATTTTCCTGTGCCCACAGGCCTTTTCCATCCATGTGGCAATTTTGTGCCTCCAGTCAAGAGACAGAGACTATTTCTCCACCCTTTTTAATCTAGGCTGGTCTTGCGAACAACCTTGTTCAACAGACTGTGGTAAAAGTGTTGTTGCATATTTTACTCTTGCTTTCTTGAAATCCTGACATCACCATGCTGTGAGGAAGTCCAGGTTAGCCTACTGAAAAATGAGAAGCGTTGTGGAAGAGAATTAAGATACCCAGTCAACAGCATCTACCCATTTTCAGGCAGGTGAGTGAGAACATCTTGGACCCTTCCACCCCAATAGAGCTGTCAGAGGAGTGCAGGTGCATGAGTAACCCCAGGTCAATCCAGCAGAACTGTCCAGAGTGATAAACTACAGTATTGTGAAAAATAACAACATACTGTTGTTTGCTATTATATTTTTTGAATGTAGCAATGGCTAACTGAACAATTCCATAACAGTCTTTCTGGCTCTGTGCTCTGCCACTGTCCACAATCCACACTCCAGCCAGTATCATCATGACACATGGAGGAACTTCCAGATCCCTTCCATGCTTCATGGAGTGGAAGGGACATAAGAACACTAACACATATAATCCACTTGTCTGCGTAATGAAAGATGGCAGGGGAACAGACTTGTACTTGTTAATTTATTCCTGGACCCTTGTGATTTAGATGGTCTGTTTTTGGGGGGCGGGTGGCGTGCTGCGTGGCTTGTGGGATCTTAGTTACCTGACCAGGGATCGAAACTGGGCCCTTGGCAGTGAAAGCGTGGAGTCCTAACCACTAGACAACCAGGGAATTTCCTAGATAGTCTTTTAGAGGGTCCTTTGATGTCTATTGGGTAAATGTTCAGTCTTTCATATCTCTTCTCCATCACCTCCTCTTCCCCAAGACGTCAATGAAAAGAAGGTATGATGCTGCTGGGGCAGGGATTTATATCTGCCTTCTGCCCTCTGTATTCTCTCAGATCTTTGTATCTTAAGATGGTATTCACTGTAGAGCCTGGAGCTGGCAAATTTGTGGTTGTTCTCTTGGTTTGGTAAGGCCCACTAGTCCTTTCTTGATCACTTGGTACCACCTTATCTGTTGTAGGTAATGTAGACATTTCTGATTGATGTTGATCCTGAGTCTGGTTTGAGAAACACTTTGTCTCTACCAGAGGTAAATCTTATTCTATGAGCTATTTTCTTATAATATCATGAAGCTTCTGTGAAATTCTGAATCTCTTCTTTACCTTATGGGAACCACAGGAGATGTAGGATTGGTAACTTTTAGGCTCTATCTCTCTTTCTCAAACCATGGTATGTTATCATTTTGCCAGAATGTGACCATTGCATATTGATTCTGAGCAACTCTGTACTCATCTCTCCCCAAATATTCAATGTGGGGAACAGATATTAAATACCTCTTGTTTCTCTGTTTCTAACACCAAGTCCATATCTGGAAGTTTACCCCAGACGAGACAGTGCAGGTACAGGTATCTAGCCACTCACTTTTCTTCTTGCTTTGCTTTTTATTCTCTCTCACACGGACCCAGGATTTGTCTTTTATTTACCCTTTCTGTCAGTCAGTGACTTTGCCTACTTTTAATAGCCCTTTCTTGCATGTTATTTGTGCCTCTCATTTTCTAGGTCCATGACATTGGAATGGATGCCAGGGAACTTGATCTATATGTAAGGAAAGTGGACATATTTTCAAAATTTCGCCATTATATCCATATTTAACTTTTTTCAAATTTTGAGAATAAAATTCTCCACATTAATAAAACTCTAAACGGGAGTATATTCCCTGTAGCCAAGCCCCATGGGAATGCTGTAAAAACTAAAAGGGCAATTTGTTTCTTTATCATGAGAAATACACCTTGTTACCTTCACTGGACCACATAGATCAGATAGGGAATGAATCTAAAATGTTAAAAAAGCAAAACACAAAAACACTTGCTACTGCATCTTCAAGTGCACATTTCAGACTCCTTAATGCTTTTTTTGTCCTCCACTGCCTGTAATATATGAACTCTCATTCCCTCTGATCAACTTGTTTGCATTAATTTTATTCTTAACTCCACTTAAAGGTCACCTTCTTCAGGAAACCTGCCTTGACTTTCTTCTCTCTCTATTCCCAGCTCCCATGGTTTGATGCCTCCATAGCATCCTGTGTGTGACTACCATCACATTTATCACACCAAACAATAATTAGTTTGCCTTCCTCTCCCTCTCTCCCTCTCTCATTCTCTCTCTCAACATGGCTGTGAGGTGTCTGAGAGCATGATCCATCTTAGTATCCCCACTGTCCATCACATTTCTTGACACATGGTAGATGCTAAATAAAAGTGGAATAAAAGAATGAGTGTGTACAGCTCTACAAGAAAAGTCAAAAGATAATACAGAAGGCTGCTTCATAAATGCAATATTAGAGCACAGGAAGAAAGCTGTAGACTCCAAAAGATTAATATTCATGTTGTGATTGTTGTATACATTCATCTTCATAATAAAGTGAGGAGTTTTTGGTGCTTAAAATGCTATGGAGAGCCTCCCTGGTGGCACAGTGGTTGGGAGTCCGCCTGCCGATGCAGGGGACACGGGTTCATGCCCCGGTCCGGGAGGATCCCACATGCCGTGGAGCGGCTGGGCCCGTGAGCCATGGCCACTGGGCCTGCGCATCCGGAGCCTGTGCTCCACAACGGGAGAGGCCACGACAGTGAGAGGCCCGTGTACAACCAAAAAAAAAAAAAAAAAATGCTATGGAAATGTCCTGATCCAAGACATCACCACACTTGGGTCATGCTTGCACAAGCAGGATCCGTGACAATTATTTTTCTAGGCTTCCATTACTCACTGACTCTTCTCTGATTGAAATAGTGTTTCTTTAGATATGTTATTACTTTCTAATGACTTTTATTCTGGCTATAAGATGTACCTGCCTGTCTCTGAATTGATCCATTCTATTAATTCTGTACTTTAACTTCCTGATGGCAATCTTCTTGCCCTCGTTTTTGAGCTCTTTTATTTATCATCTAAACCAGGACACTTCTGAGAGTAAGTGGATGTGCTATTAATAATTATGACAGAATAATAGACATGAGCCTATTTATGGTTTATGGACCGCCTGGCAAACTGAGAAGTCACCTTATTGATTTCCAGCTCATGGAGGACATTCACAGTGGTACCAATTGAATCCCTGCCCAACATCCTAGCCTGCGAGCGGTGTTACATATTTATTTTCTTACTGTAAAAGACACAGGGGGCTCAAGAGTTGATGGTGACACATAAAAACAAAATTTAATTAAGCAATTTTAGAAGGCAGAAAACAATAAATAGACAAATAAAATGAAATAAGCAACCATAATATTAAGTACTTAGATTCTGTATGTCTCTGAGACAATTGGCATCATATCATAAATAAACACACAAAATATGAACTCTTTTTGAAATTATCTGGATGTCTTCCATGAAGCTATAAATTCTATTGATAATAGGGAGAGTGCTGATCTATTTCTACTTGATTTTCCAAGTTCAGTGATGCTCTCTAGTTTGTTTGCCCTATGTCTTTCTGACTTGAGTCAATTCAAAATGTCTGCTGTCATAACAGATTTTTTTCTCTTTCTTCTTTGTGAAGTTCAAACTAATCAGTGTCCAAATATCCTCTAATTCACTTCTGCCTGCACCATTACTCTTTTACTTTCCTACACTCTGGGAATGAAAAACAAATATACCCCCCTACAAACATGCACACAGGCACATACACGCAAATACATATACACACTCCCTTTCTAAAACTCTTATTTTATATAACTAGACACATATTTCTTCACTGTATTATATTAAAATAAAGAAAATCACCTTCTCCAAGTAATTAAATTTTGAGAGTGAAAATACTAAATCAAGCTAGAGAAAAATTATGTGAAATATATTCAATTCATTGAAATCTAAGAATTAAGACAAAAAAACAGATCAAAGGGAAAGAAAAATGATCCAAATAAATATGGTAAATTGTTGGAAAAGCAGGGATTATGTCTGTATTTTTTAGCTAGTGGACAAGCATTCAGTATAACAGCGATGCTTATTCTACATACTTGGTTTTCCATTAGGGATATGAAAGAAGAAAGGAAGAAAAGAAGAAAGAAGGGAGGAGAGAGTGGGGGAGAAAGAAGAGAGAAAGTGTAGATAGGGAGGAAGAGGTGGAGAGGGGAGGAGAAGAGAGGAGAGACCCAGGTCTTATCCAGCCACCTGTGACCTATGAGAGGAAATTTGCCTCATCTCCTATGCCTAGGGGCTGTCTGAGGTCCATCATACCTGTTGAGGGGGATCCCAAGAAGCTCCAGTACCCAAGCTACCCCTACAGGGCTAAGGAAACCCTGACTTTTCCCACCACTTCTGGACTTACATGAAGTGCCTCATTCTGCATCTGAAGTCTCCAGCAGCTGACTGTAGGGTCCAGGTAACACCTCTTGGAAGCACGGGAGAGTAAAGGCTCCATGGCGAAAGCTTTGGGCAAAAAGAAGCAGGTGATGAGAAAGACAGAGTAAGCGCCTTTCCCTTCTCCCTGCCCCCAGGTGTTCAAGGTGCAGTGTTTCCACGCATCCCACATGACTGAGTGGCCAGCAATGTTTCCAAGAGGCCCAGGGCCCACCCAGTAGCTCATCACTTTGTATTTGCTTTTCCTCCCACAAATTTCCTCTCATTATTATCTTTCTTGCCTAGGAGTCAACCTCCCAGTAAAACCTTAGCATTTAAGCTTTGCCTCAGGTTCTGTTTTCTACCCGAATTAGAAAACAGAATCTCTATTCTTTCATACTGCTGGAAATGGAAGTTTCACTCATATAGATTTTTATAAATTTCAGTGAGTTTCTGGTATTCAATCATATTGGTCATTTTTATTCTAAATTTTTATGAAGTCCATCTCTTCCTTTAATACCAGCCATCATCCTGTCTGTCTTGGAATATAGTATTATGTTTCTACTTGCCAACTTCTAGTCTAGTTGTTGGATTCATCCTCCATGCAACTGTCAGAGCGATCTTTCCAATCCTAAATCTGAATATGTTTATCTTTTACTTTAAAAATCTTAAATACCTCCCTTTTGATGACAAGAAAAAGTCTTAGCTTCAAGGTAAGCACACTGTGCTCTGAGATCTATTTCTAATTCTCTGTATCTTTGTATCCTCGCTCGTGTTGACCCCTCTGTCTAGGACACCTCACTGGCCCTCACTTTACTCTGGTTAAATCCTATTCTTCCTTTCAGGCAATAGATTTTTGTTTTTGTTTTTTTAATCGGGGTATAGTTGTTTTACAATGTTGTGTTAGTTTCTACTGTACAGCGAAGTGGAGTTCCCTGTGCTATACAGCAAGTTCTTATTAGTTATCTATTTTATACATTTTAGTGTATATATGTCAATAGTTCTTGACATGCTGGGAGTCAGAGACCTTTTGCTATTCAGGTAAAAGTTATAGGATCACGCTTTCAAGAAAAATGTACACACATATTTTGCACCACATTTAGAAAGAGTGTGGACCTTCATCTTTCCCCCAAACGTACTCTTGTATAGAAGGTCATCTCTATTTACCCCTAGATTGAGGTGTCACCTTCCTGATCTCTTGGCGTTACTGCCTCTGACACTAAGATCAGCCAGATTTTGCTTACCTGGCTTCTGATTCCCCAGTGTCTGTCATGTAAGAAGCAAATAATATTTATTTGTTCAATGAATAAAATAAATGAACTTATTTGGCCCTCCACTGGGTCTCTGAGACATACAGGACACAACTGATGCAATTCATACTATATACACAGTAAAAATTATTTTCCAAATGGAAGGAGGAATCTTAGAATGGCTAAGTGACTTGATTCCATGACGGAACTAGAACTCAAACCACTTTCTCCTGATTAAAAGTTCGAGTATGCATTCCTACGTTTTGAAAACAGCTGTAACCTCTTTTTTTTGACTATTTTTGCCTTGACACTTTCAGGTTACTAAGAGACCATATTTTATCCTGAACATATATCAAGACTATTCTGTAATCTAACCTTCAGAAAATCTTTATCGAAAAGTTATTTCTAATATGAAAGTTACGTAAGTGAGAGTCTAACCCAGATGCAGCTTGGCTTAATACATCGTGGGACTATCAATTCAGGCAAACATTTCAAATGACTCTATAGAACTACACTTTTCCATGTGGGAGTGAAGGCCACAGCTTTGTTTTTGTTTTTGCAATTGACATCACAGTTTACATTAGGCTTGAGAATCTGTTATCTAGGCTGGCTGGCTTTGAATATGTTTTCCCCAAACTAATATACTGCTAATGAGATTCTCCCTGAAAACATTTCAGGGTCTTTCATTGAGGGCTTTGATGAAGAAACTAATTATTATTTTATTTGGAATATGAAAATCGTTTTTTCTTTATATCATAGAATTAAGCTTTTAAAATTTTTTTCTTTACTTTTATTATAGGTTTTTACAACTCTGTTAAAAGCAAAGACTTTATGATATGAACAATTAACTTTGTTTTTCCCAATAACAGATCATCAAAAGTTTAATGTTTTCAGCTTATTTCTCATAGAGTTGCCTGAAAATATGTTCATAATAATCACAAACCACTGCTTCATTGTTCAATGACAAAATATATTATCCCCAAATGATTGCTT
Organism: Monodon monoceros; assembly: GCF_005190385.1. NCBI lineage: Eukaryota > Metazoa > Chordata > Mammalia > Artiodactyla > Monodontidae > Monodon > Monodon monoceros. The sequence goes on from NW_021703771.1 coordinate 33,154,898, forward strand.
TGGGGTGGGTCGAGCAAGTATTTATTTTTTTTGTCAGGATTTAATAATTTCACAAAACTAAAAATCTGCTGTCATTCTGCATACAAGCAAAGGCAGAATCATTAGGATTGACAACATAGACCAAAGCAGAAACAGTTTAAAATGTATTTATCACACTAATAACGTTATATCAAAAATATAAAAAATAAACCAAGAGAGAAATATGGATTTTTCCTTATTCCTACCACTAATAAACTAAAATCCCTGAACATTATATAAAAAATAAACATAAGAGGAGAAGGCAGACTGGCTTGGGACCTTGGGATCCCTAAAGCTGAAGATCTAGCAACCTAGAATCTTTGATAGGCACTGACCAAAGTAAGTCTAAACAGAAACCTGCTCTCTCTAGCCAAAGGAGCAGGAAAGGTTTAGCTTAACAAAACTTTTAGACAATTATCTGTGTACTCCAGGAAGACACCACAGGAAAAACTGTGGCTACACAGTGCCAGCAAAGGCTGAGTAGAGAGTTAGATTTCCACTTTTGCAAAGCTGCCATGAGGTCTCCCAACACAAATGTCAGGGAGTGTCAGAGAGGCCAAAGAGGGAGCTGGAACTTTCATCCCTGCCAGCTGATAATGAAGCCACCATCTCCTCATGTCAGTGGAGACTCTATGGGAAGCTTGGGTTTCCACTTCCAACTGGCAGTTACAAGATGTCACCTCCCCTTCTCCATTGGGGTGGTGTCAGAGGAGGCCTAGCGAAGAGTCAGGGCTTTTATCATTGCCCACTTGTAATGAGGACCCATTCTAGCAGTTACAAGGAGGGTCACCCCGCCCCCCCACTGCAGGGTGTCAGAAGGTGTTAATTGGAGAACCTGCTCTTATACCTCTACTTAACATTTCAGTCAAGTATGAACACTCCTCATAGTTGGGTAGCTCACCCTTCACTCATTCACATAACACATTTACTGAGTGGCTCCCATGTGCAAATATGTTCTCACATGGGAAATACAGTGGAGAACAAATGGTCTCTGTCTCCTTGAAGACTTTTGAGAAGGTCTCCTTCTCCTCCTGGCATGGTGTCAGAGAAAGCCAGTTAAAACAAAGGTTTAAATAAGACACAGACTCTTATAATATGAAATTGTCCAAGTTTTAAATGAAAATCATCTCATATCAAGAATCAGGGATGGGACTTCCCTGGTGGTCCAGTGGTAAAGAATCCACCTTCCAATGCAGAGGATGAGGGTTCGATCCCTGGTCGGGGAAATAAGATCCCACATGCCACGGGGCAACTAAGTCCGCATGCCGCAACTACTGAGCCCAGGGCCTCAATGAGAGAGCCCGAGTGACACAAAAAACTACAGAGCCCCCAAGCTCTGGAGCCCGCGTGCCACAACTAGAGAGAGCAAAACTGAAAACCACAACTAGAGAGAAGCCTGCACTGCAGTGAGAGATCCTGCAGGCTTCAATGAAGATCCCACATGTCACAACTAACACCCGCCACAGCCAAAAAGATAAAGAAAATTAATTAATTAATTTACAAAAAAGAATCAGGGAGATTGGATGAAAAAAGACAGTCAGTAGATGGCAACACTGAGATGAGCAATGTTAGAATTATCTGAAAAGATAAATAAATAAAGCAGCCATGATAACAATGTTTTAACAGCAATTAATAACATGCTTGACACAAATGAGAAATAGAAAGACTGAGCAAAGAAATAGGAAATCTCAGCAAAGAAACATAACATATAGAGGAGAACCAAATTTTACAACTAAAAACAAACAAACAAACAAAAAATGCCAAACTACCAATTGAATGAAAGCTCAGTGAATGGGTTCAACAGTGGAATGGAGAGTACAGAGGAAAGAATTGGTAAGCTAGAAGACAAAATAATAGAAATTGCATAGTCTGAATAGCAGAATGAATTATGTTTTAATGTTTAGCCCTAACATTAGTCCTTTAAGTGGCAGAAAAACAATAACAAAAAAAAAATCAAGTAATCTTTCCAAAATTAGTTTTATCACTGTGTTTAAAAGATACAACTAAATATATTGAATTTTAAATATTCAGCTAGTTATGCTGGCATTAATTTTTTACTGTCTTAGTTTATCTCTAACACTTCCCTAAACAAAGCAAAAATTGAGAATAAAGAATAATATCTAGATTCTGAGAAAGTTTCACTGTACAGTTTCACTGTAATCCCAGAGAAATTCTTTTTCTGCCCTTTAACACAAACCAGAAACATTTCAATTATACTTCTCTTAAATCCTTAAAATGATAAAGTAGACTCAGGGATCTCTTGGGTTACCTTTTTTGCCTCCAAACCACAGGGTATGTATATTTTAAAATAACATGTTGACATTTCTGTAAAATTGTGTATAAACCCTGGTGCCATAATCCTAAATTTACAGACATAAAACTAAATGTTAAAATTCCTTGAACCATGACTGTATCATTTTGTATTAGCTATTAAACCATTCTCAACACACCATAATCACAAGAAATTCTAATTCTTTAGCTTTTATTCGAGTCCCTAAGGCAATTTTCTCTGTCAGTTTTCAAATCATCTCATAGCATGGCCTTGAGAATAAAATCAGAAAGTGACTGGTAAATTGAGAATGCCTGTCTGTAATGTGACAATCTGTACATCTCAGCTCTTCATCCAGAGATAAATAGACTCAAAAATACACAGGACAATGTGGAATGATAACACATAAAAGCACCTTATGAGAGGAGGTAGATTCTTTTTAATTACAGAAAAGCCTTTTAATTGCCATCTTCCCTCTCAGTATCTCAGTTTGTTCCTCAAAAATCTTCAAGAACGCAGAGACTCTGTCCTCCACTGTATCTCCCATGTGATCTGGCACACGTCAGCCACTCAGTATATGTGTTATGTGAATGAGTGACAAGTAAACTACCTTAATTTTAAGAGTGTTCCAATAATGAAATTAAAAGGAATAAAACATGTAAAAGCACGGTGTAAACTATGCAGTACTAGTCTACTAGCTGACCTACTTACTTCTTGTTCCTGCTTCTAGATCTAAACCATACTTATTTGCTCCTTTCCCCAAAAACATAGCTTTTGGTTTGTTTGTTTTTAAGACTATTTTTTGAGCAGTTTTAGATTTACAACACAATTGAGACACAAGTGCAAAGATTTCTCATATAGCCCCTGCCCCCTCACATGCACAGACTCTCCCATTATTAACATCACTCACCAAAAAGTACATTTTTACCAAGGATGAACCTACATTGACACATCATAATCACCCAAAGCCCATAGTTTACCTTAGGGTTCACTCTTGGTGTGTGTACTCTATGGGTGTGCGTAAAAGTATAATGACATATCCATCATAATCATTACAATATCTTGCAGTGTTTTCACTGCCCTAAAAGTCCTTTGTGCTCTGCCTATTCATCTCTTCCCATCTCCACCCCCCAGTAACCACTGATCTTTTTATTGTCTCCACAATTTTGCCTTTCCCAGAATGTCATGTGTCTGGAATCATACAGTAGGTAGCCTTCAGATTGGCTACTTTCACTTAGAAATAAGAATGTAAGGTTTGTTGTTCAGCACTGAGATTCTAATCTTCTAGTCCAGACCTGCCACCTGCTAACTCTCTTTTTTCAGTCTTCTACATCCATGGGATTATCATATTCATTCCATAGAGATTTTAGTTCCTGACTGTGATGGTTACTTTTATGTGTCAACTTGGATAGACTCTGGTGCCCAGTGTTTGGCCAAACGTTAGCTACTGTGAAGTTTGTTTGTCTGTTTGTTTTTAGATGTGATTAACATTAAATAATAAGTAGGCCTTAAGTAAAGCATATCACCCTCTATGATGTGTATGGGCCTCATCGCATCCGTTTGCGAAGAGAAAACACTGACGTTTCCCAAAGAAGAGGGAATTCTGCCTGAAGACTAAAATACAAACCCTGCCTGAGTTTCCAGCCTGCCGGTCAGCCCTGCAGATTTAGACTTGCCAGCCCTCACAGTCTTGCAAGCCAACTCCTTAAAATCTCTCTCTCCCGTATTCATTCTCTCTCTCTCTCCCTTTTAGTGTACTAACTTCTACACTTATGGAGCAAATAGTAATATTGAGACAGAGCAAACATTAACAATTGATTCCTACTGAGAATATACATGTCATTGAGTTACAATGGGGACTGTGTTCTCTGAAACATGATTCATTGTATTCACTGTCTGGGTTCAGAACAGAAGCTAAGGCAGAGCAGAATAATGTAAAGTGGAATATTTAAGTAGTGGGACAGGAAAACATCGGAATGGCCTGAGAGTATTATCATATAAACATTTATTAACTTAGTTGAAAATATTGCCTGCTTCTTAAGAACCTTGCTGATAATTTTCTTTGAAGGCCAAGTAGAATGATAAGCATAGGCAGAGGAAATCCATGAAGGTAGAAAATCCCTGGATTCTAGATTAAGATATTTTCCTCACATTTTATGGATTCTGTATACTATATATACGCTCCCTTTTTAAAGTACACTTTACATTCCTTCTGGTAGTAAAGATAGTCTTCAAGCTGAAAATCAATGTATACTATGAGCTGAGGGTGAATTTCCTTCATTTACTTTAATGAAATATTTATTTTTCTGCATATTTCGATGTACGGAACACAATGATCCATATTTAGTAAAAGCACAGAACAAAAGTAGATCAATTATAAATCTATCAAACTTGGGTTATTAACAGTACTCTAGCAGTCATACTTGTGGGTAAAAAAAATTATATTACACATTTCTACCTGGTACAATGTACAATTCGTATAGGTTTATTGCCCCCAAAACAAACTCCTTTTCCAAAGAGTAGGTAAAACTTTACTGATTTCTGGATGGCAGTTTTGTATCATATTTTCTCATTTTAAAAGATAAATAGATGCTTCTTGTGGTAGGCTAAATAGTTGTCCCCCCAAATTGTCCATGTTCTAAAATCAGAATACATTACCTTATGTGGTAAAAGGGGACATACCTATGTGATTAGGTTAAGGGTTTTGATATGAGGTCATTTTCCTGGATTTTTGGGTGTGTCCAATGTAGTCAGAAAGATCCTTATAAAAGGAAGGTAACAGGTCACAGAAAGGAGAAGGTGATATGACCAAAGAAGCAGATATTGGAGTGATGTGACCATAAGCCAACAGCTTTAAGAAACTGGACAAGAAACAGATTCTCCCCTGAAGCATCTAGAACAATGCCAACTTCTTGTTTTCTGCCCTGTAATACCCCTTTTGAGTATTAGGCCTCCAGAACTGATAAAAGAAAAACATTTTTATTGTTTTAATTCACTAAAGTTGCAGTAATTCTTTACAGCAGCAATAGAAAATTAACACACTTCTTTTCTGAAAAGAGTGATCGACATTTATATATATAAATGTTTTAAGTAATTTAAGGTGAAAATCTATAGGTGCAGTTATTTTCTAAATATATGCTGAAATATATATTATATATTATATATATAGGCTGAAATATATATGATGAAAATATTTGTAATCTCTTTTGGCACATTATGAGTAGGAAAAACTTAAAACACTATTAAGGTCTACTTCCTTATGATAGAAGTATTCCATAAAACAAAAGATAATTTTTGAGATGGAGCATAGTTTTATTTAAAATCCACTGTACACAATTTATTTTTAATGGACTTCATAAGCATATTCATTGAAATATATAACTATTTTGATTTATCATCTCATAGATTAGAATTATCTAGATATAATCAATCTTAGTAAATTAAGTCAATAGTTTGTTTAAAAACATTTCTATTTTGTCTCGATCTTTTTCATTTTTTTAAACTGTGAGCATGTCTGAATTGGGGAAGAGGCGAAACAGAAAATGACTGTAATAAGAAATAATGATATAAAGAGTGAATTTTCTAGATATAAAATATGGTAATTATCATATATTAGCAAACATATTAAAACTTGAAAGAAACTAATTTACACTGAATAAAATCAATATTTACTGTTATATATGGGAAAAATCTTACTGATACTGAATTTTAACATCACTGAAATTATATAGCAGTTCTTTCTACTAAGGTTGATTATTCATTTTATCTTTTGAATAATAGCTTCCAGTTAATATGTGTTTTTAAAAGAATAAATTATGAGCCTTTGTCTATTGGTAATTGCCATAATGAACAGCTATAAATTTAATAATACAAACAGTTGAAAACATTTTATTATTTCAAGTGTATTAACATAGATCCTACTGAGAAAGCCAAAAAATTGCCTTTACGAATTATATTTTTGGAGAAACAAAGAGGAAAATGTTTGAGCAATCTGTGGAGAATCCTATCTGAATCTACAAGGTAATGAAATTAAAAGCGAGTGTTTTAAGAAAGGAGGAAGACATGAGTCTGTTCAGGGCAGAAGAAACGATAAATGACCAAGAAATATATTTTAAAAATAGTAACAACCTTACTAGTAATGAAAGAAATACAAAATTTAAAATATTTTAAGACCTAATGTGTTGCTTATCAAACTGGGAAGTGATTTTTAACATGATGGTGAGCAGATTTATTATAATCTGTTGGAGAGTGACATGTTTCCATTGTGACAGTGGTGGAGGGAGCTTCAAACTTTACAGACTATCTAAGATGAATTGGCAACACTTTGTGCCTCCAGTTCCTAGCAGATATTTACTTTGAACATGCAACAACACTGTCCTCTTAATGCAGCAAGGAAAATCTGGGAAAGTTTCCTGAAAGGTAGGTTCCAATACCTTCTTTTAGCTGGATTTAACCATATTCAATTTCTATGAAGAGTGTGAACAATTCAGTGGTGGTCTTTCTCAACTACTGTATGAAATTATTTGTAAATATGATGCCTGAGGAGGATCATGACAAGCAGTTTCGTTCTGTGTCATAACTAAAGGATAACCACAGAAAGGAGTTAAGAACCTGACACAGTGTTTGTAATGAAAAAGAGGTAATGGAGAGTGCAATACTTTCAATAACAATCATAAAAAGCCCATTGGCGGTAACTTGATGTGTGTGAAAATTATTTGTTTTCCACTAACATGACACATAGACCATGTCTTTCAAGTAGCTGGATTTCATATACCTCCTGCCATGCTGTGTACACCACAAGTCCTTTGAAGTGCTCACAGTTCTCCATGCAGCAGTAAGTCATTAGTGTTTGTGAGAGAGAAAGATGAAAAACTGGCAGGGCAGGAAGCATTAGGAAGTACATTTTTTAGTTAGTAAAATATTGAACCAGAAAATCTAAATTTCATGACATTTTATTTTATTTTATTTTTTTCGGTGTGAATTTGTATTTTTTTCTTTTGAGCATCTCTATTGGAGTATAATTGCTTTACAATGGTGTATTAGTTTCTGCTTTATAACAAAGTGAATCAGCTATACATATACATATAGCCCCATATCTCTTCCCTCTTGCGTCTCCCTCCGACAAGCTAGTTGATATGATTTCAATTTTCCTATATTTCCCAAGGCTTGATTTCTGATCCAAGATATGATCTATCCTGGAGAATGTTCCATGAACACTTGAGAAGAAAGTAATTCTGTTGTTTTTGGATGGAATGTCCTACAAATAACAATTCAGTTCTTGTTGTTTAATGTGTCATTTATAGGTTGTGTTTCCTTATTTATTTTCATTTTGGAAGATCTGTCCATTGGTGAAAGTGGGGTGTTAAAGTCCCCTACTATGATTGTGTTACTGTCGATTCCCCCTTTTATGGCTGTTAGCATTTGCCTTATGTATTGAGGTGCTCCTATGCTGGATGCATAAATATTTACAATTGTCATATATTCTTCTTGGACTGATCCCTTGATCATTATGTAGTGTCCTTCTTTGTCTCTTGTAATAGTCTTTATTTTAAAGTCTATTTTGTCTGATATGAGAATTGCTGCTCCAGCTTTCTTTTGATTTCCATTTGCATGGAATATCTTTTTCTATCCCCTCACTTTCAGTCTGTATGTGTCCCTAGGTGTGAAGTTGGTCTCTTGTAGACAACATATATACGGGTCTTATTTTTGTATACATTCAGCCAGTCTATGTCTTTTGGTTGGAACATTTAATCCATTTACATTTAAGGTAATTATTGATATGTTCCTATTACCATTTTCTTAATGTTTTGGGTTTGTTTTTGTGGGTCTTTTCCTTTCTCTTCTGTGTCCTGCCTAGAGAAGCTCCCTTAGCATTTGTTGTAGAGCTGGTTTGGTGGTGCTGTATTCTCTTAGCTTTTGCTTGTCTGTAAAGGTTTTAATTTCTCTGTCAAATCTGAATGAGATCCTTGCTGGGTAGAGTAATCTTGATTGTAGGTTTTTTCCCTTTCATCACTTTAAATATGTCCTGCCACTCCCTTTTGGCTTACAGAGTTTCTACTGGAAGATTAGCTGTTACCCTTATGGGGATTCCCTTGTATGTTATTTGTTGCTTTTCCTTTGCTGCTTTTAATATTTTTTCTTTGTTTTTAATTTTTGATAGTTTGATTAATATGTGTCTTGGTGTGTTTCTCCTTGGATTTATCCTGTATGGGACTCTCTGCATTTCCTGGATTTGATTGACTATTTTCTTTCCCATATTAGGGAAGTTTTCAACTATAATCTCTTCAAATATTTTCTCAGTCACTTTCTTTTTCTCCTCTTCTTCTTGGACCCCTATAATTTGAATGTTGGTGCGTTTAATGTTGCCCCAGAGGTCTCTAAGACTGTCCTCAATTCTTTTCATTCTTTTTTCTTTATTCTGCTCTGCTGTAGTTATTTTTACTATTTTATCTTCCAGGTCACTTATCTGTTATTCTGCTATTGATTCCTTCTAGAGAATTTTTAATTTCATTTACTGTGTTGTTCATCATTTGTTTGTTCTTTAGTTCTTCTAGGTCCTTGTTAAATGTTTCTTTTATTTTCTCCATTCTATTTCCAAGATTTTGGATCATCCTTACTACCATAACTCTGAATTCTTTTTCAGGTAGACTGCCTATTTCCTCTTCATTTGTTTGATCTGGTGGGTTTTTACCTTGCTCCTTCATCTGGTGTATGTTTCTCTGTCTTCTCATTTTGCTTAACTTACTGTGTTTGGGGTCTCCTTTTTGCAGGCAGCAGGTTTGTAGTTCCTGTTGTTTTTGGTGTCTGCCCTCAGTGGTTAAGGTTGGTTTAGTGGGTTGTGTAGGCTTCCTGGTCGAGGGGACTGGTACCTGTGTTCTGGTGGATGAGAATGGATCTTGTCTTGCTGGTGAGCAGGACCACGTCAGGTGGTGTGTTTTGGGGTGTCTGACCTTATTATGATCTTAGGCAGCCTCTTTGTTAATGGGTGCGGTTGTTTTCCTGTCTTGCTACTTGTTTGGCATAAGGTGTCCAGCACTGTAGCTTGCTGGTCGTTCAGTGGAGCTGTGTCTTAATGTTGAGGTGGAGATCTCTGGGAGATTTGATATTATGTGGAGCTAGGAGGACTCTGGTGAACCAATGTCCTGAACTTGGGTATCCCACTTCAGAGGCACAGGCCTGACACCTGGCCAGAGCACGACAACCCTGTCCACCACATGGCTCTGAAGACAAGGGAGAAAAAAAGAAAGAAAGAAGGAAAATAAAATAAAGTTATTAAAAAAAAATTATTAAAAATTAAAAAATTAAAAATAAAGAAAAAGAAGGAAGGAAAGAAGAGAGCAACCAAACCAGAATACAAATCCACCAATAATAACAAGTGCTAAAAACTATACTAAAAAAAAAAAAAGAAAAGGAAAAAAACCCAAAATAATGGACAGACAGACCCCTAGGACAAGTGGTAAAAGCAAAGCTATACAGTCAAAATCACACAAAGAAGCATACATATACACACTCACGAAAAGAGAAAAAGGGAAAAAAGTCTATATATAAAAATAAAGGAAGAGAGCAACAAAATCAACAAACAAATATACCAATGATAATAAACTCTAAATACTAAACTAAGATAAACATAAAACTAGAAACAAATTAGATGCAGAAAGAAAACCCCAAGTCTACAGTTCTTCCCAAAGTCCACCACCTCAATTTTTAGATGATTCCTTGTCAATTCAGGTATTCCAGAGATGCAGGGTGCATCAAGTTGATTGTGGAGATTTAATCCGCTGCTCCTGAGGCTGGTGGGAGAGATTTCCCTTTCTCTTCTTTGTTCCCACAGCTCCTGGGTTTCAGCTTTGGATGTGGCCCCACCTCTGCGTGTAGGATGCCTGAGGGTGTCTGTTCCCCGCCCAGACAGGACGGGCTTAAAGGAGCAGCTGATTAGGGAGCTCTGGCTCACTCAGGGTGGGGGGGGTGGGGAGAGTGAGGGGTACGGAATGAGGGGCGAGCCTGCAGTGGCCCAGTGTGACATTGCAGCAGCCTGAGGTGTGCCGTGTGATCTCCCAGGGAAGTTGTCCCTGGATCATGGTACCCTGGCAGTGGTGGGCTGCACAGGCTCCTGGGAGGGGAGGTGTGGATAGTGACCTGTGCTTGCATACAGGCTTCTTGGTGGCTGCAGCAGCAGCCTTAGAGTTTCTTGCCCATCTCTGGTGTCTGCGCTGATAGCCGTAGCTAGTGCCCATCTCTGGAGCTCGTTTAGGTGATGCTCTGAATCCCCTCTCCTTGCACACCCTGAAACAATGGTCTCTTGCCTCTTAGGCAGGTCCGGACTTTTTCCCGGACTCCCTCCTGTCTAGCTGTGGTGCACTAGCCCCCTTCAGGCTGTGTTCACGCAGCCAACCCCAGTCCTCTCCCTGGGATCTGACCTCCGAAGTCCAAGCCTCAGCTCCCAGATCCGACCTGCCCCTGCAGGGGAGCAGACAAGCCTTTCAGGCTGGTGAGTGCTGGTCGGCACTGATCCTTTCTGTGGGAATCTCTTAGCTTTGCCTTCTGCATCCCGATTGCTGTGCTCTCCTCTGTGGCTCTGAAGCTTCTCCCCACTGACCCCATCTCCACCAGTGAAGGGGCTTTCTAGTGTGTGGAAACTTTTCCTCCTTCACAGCTCCCTCCCAGAGGTGCAGGTCCCATCCCTATTCTTTTGTCTCTGTTCTTTCTTTTTTTCTTTTGCCCTACCCAGGTACGTGGGGAGTTTCTTGCCTTTCGGGAAGTCTGAGGTCTTTTGCCAGCGTTCAGTAGGTGTTCTGTAGGAGTTGTTCCACATGTAGACGTATTTCTGATGTATTTGTGGGGAGGAAGGTGATCTCCACATCTTACTCCTCTGCCATCATGAAGGTTTCCTCCCATGACATATTTTAGACTCTTAAGATATAGAATGTTAGAAAAACACCATTCATTTCAGTAGTCTTATTTGAAAGATACAATCTTTTTCTTTTCAGTTTAAGAATTTTCCATGTGCTTTCATTATCTGCAGAATCTGTCTATATGGGTAGGTAGGATTTAGGGGATTCAGACATTGCATACAAATGAAGTGTTGGTGGAAACAACAATCTCTGAAAAAATTTCTAAAAGACTTATGCCAATTGCATGGACATGTTGTATTTAACAATACTAGCACTACTTGAATCAGAACAAACCATAAAACCTGGCACTCAAGGAAACTATAGAAGCCCAGGTTTTTCTTTGTGCAAACCATTTCTCACAACCTTACCCTTTAAGATCACCAGCTTATGTTGTCTTTCTTCTTTGGGTTTAATATTGCATTGATGTTCTCTTGCTGTATAACAAATTATCACAAACTTAGCAATTAACACACAGATGTACTATCTCTCAGTTTCTCTGGGTCTCTTGTCTAGGTATGGGTTCACTGGTCCTCTACTTAGCGTCTCTCTCACGAGGCTGAAATCAAGCTGTTGGTTGTATTTCTTTTCTTTGTGGAGCTCTGATCCTTTTTCAAGATCACATGGATGTTGGCAGAATTCATTTCCTTGAAGCCATAGGCCAGATAGATGTTCCCATTCTTTTGCTGGCTGTCAGTTTTTAAGCCTTTGCCATGTGGTTGCCTCCAATCTTCTGACTTCAAGAAGGGCCCACCTGATTACAACAGGCCCACCCAGATAATCTCCATTTTGATTAACTCAAAATCAATTGGTTAGTATCCTACTTATGAGATTAATATTACATGTTCTTCCAGCACTCAAGGGGTGGGGATTTTGCAAGATGTGCACATCAGGGGGTGTGAATCCTGGGCTATCTGCCTACCACAGATATGTAAGTGCATGTTTCTTACTTGGCCTCAATATGCCATTACTGCTTGAAATTCCACTTTGATGTGAATGATGATATATTTGCTGTGCTTTATAGGAGGTGTTAATCAAACATTAATTTTGCCAATAAAACATAAAATTGGCTCTTTATAAAACTGCTGCCTCAAACTTTAGGGAAGGATCTGAAATTTTATACTTTGATTAAAGCTCTTGGTATGGTGTTTAAGTTTCCTTTCTAGCATTTTTCAGTGTAGAATAAAACTCTCCATAAGATCCACTGGTGTGAATAAGGGGAAAAAATGAGATTTTGATTCCTGTATTGTTAATAATAACTTGATTAAAAGCTTACTCTGTGATAAGTCCTGTACACGATGCCAAGATTTCTGCCACATAATCCTCATCTCAGTCTTTTGAAGTCAATATCATTATCCTAAATTACAGATGAAGAAGGAGAAGCTCAGAGAAGATGACACCTCTGAGAAGTGTCTAAGCTGGGTCTGTATTCTTCCCTGTCTGCATCACATCCCTGTAGATAAATTCATTCAGACAGAAACTGCTGTTCTAAAGCAGAAGTTACCCATGGAACCACACAGTCTTTGATCCTTGCATGGCATATTAGAGCAACTCCGAAACGGTTACTTTTAAAGTGTCTTCTGTGGAATGATGAAATTCTGGAAATGTGATATAAGGGCTATCTGAGAGATAAAGGAAAGACTAAATGACATTATCTCTTCAGATACATTGTGGCATTTGGGACAACGGGAGGTTATTTTACTAAAATATGATAGAAAATCAGCCCTATTGTTCAGCATCCTATTGTTTAAATAAATAAATAAGAAAAAATATATATAGAAAGAAAATAAATATTTTTCTCTCCTCTCCATGTATATTTATATTATATATAGATATATTTCTTCCTCTCTCTCTATATATATAGAGACAGAAAGATAGATATATATATATATCCTCAATATTTCAATCATTTAGGAGTAAGTTGGAGATATTATTATGTCCCTTTACCTGTGAAATGCAATATATTCTAAGGCAGATCTAACATTTAAATAAGTATTCTTTTTCCTAATTAGGTAAAAATTAATTTTTGAACATTTGTTCTCTGGCTCTTTTTTGGCTGCTGTGACCAAACAGAGTAAACACACTTTGTCCACAGACAACGCTCTTAATTTTTAAAAATCACTTAGTAGGGCTTCCCTGGTGTCGCAGTGGTTGAGAGTCCGCCTGACGATGCAGGGGACACTGGTTCGTGCCCCGGTCCGGGAAGATCCCACGTGCCGCGGAGCAGCTGGGCCCGTGAGCCATGGCCACTGGGCCTGTGCGTCCGGACCCTGTGCTGCAACGGGAGAGGCCACAACAGTGAGAGGCCCGCGTACCGAAAAAAAAAAAAAAAAAATCACTTAGTAACATTTAAAAATCCTTCCTTGGGTCTTATTACTGTTTCTTACACGGCTCAGGGTAAGGATACTGATCATTTTCTATGCCTGTGATAGATTGTTGTTATTCCGCAATGCGTTATCATCCTTGAATTTTTACCACCAAGTCCTGATCAACATGTTCTGTTTTTATCCAATGGAATTTTCACATCCCTTCTCCTGGACCCTGTGCTGTACCTGTGTTGCTGCCTGTCTAGAGTATGCACACAGTTGATTGTAAGTACTACTAATAAATTATTTTCCAAAGTGTTTGCACAGTATCCACTTGTTCTATCAGTATATTGGTTCACCTTGCTCTATAATTGCAGCAACATATTTAAAATTTTTCAAATCTGTTAACTGTGAATTATTTTCTCAGTTAAAAGTACAATTATTGTACTTTTATTACGCAACATTTCCTGATGTTGAGCATCATTCCTATATTTATTGTTCATTTGTGTTTTCTTTTGTGTAAAATTTCTTTTTATATAGTTTCTTAAGTTTTCTATTAGAGTGCTTCTTTTTATCTTACTGATTTGCAAAATTTGTATATTTTCTCTACACTAATAGTTTTCTGTTACATCTGCTGAAATATTGCCTCCTGGTTGAGGACTTGTCTTTTCACTTTCTTTATAGTATCTTAAGACAACAGAATTTTATAATTTTGTGATTTAATTTATCACTTTCCCCATGATAGTTTGCTTATCTTATTTATAAAATGAAACAAAATAAAACAAAAATCTTTCCTTTCCTCAGAGTCATGAGTATATTTCCTATATTGTTTTGAAGAATTTTAAACATCTGCATTTCACATTTCAGCTCGAAATCTATCTGGAATTTTTTTTTTTTTTTTTTGCGGTACGCGGGCCTCTCACTGTTGTGGCCTCTCCCGTTGCGGAGCACAGGCTCCGGATGCGCAGGCTCCGGATGCACAGGCTCAGCGGCCATGGCTCACGGGCCCAGCCACTCCGCGGCATGTGGGATCTTCCCGGACCGGGGCACGAACCCGGGTCCCCTGCATTGGCAGGCAGACTCTCAACCACTGCGCCACCAGGGAAGCCCTATCTGGAATTTTAAGTACTTGTTAGATAAGTTAAAAAATTTTTTTTGCTTGTTTTATTAGGAAAACACCTTTATTAGGAAAGATTTATAGCACTGCTTTTAATACCTTTCTTCACTACTGATCATAAATACTGCCTCGTTTTATATGTGTAATCCACATATGTGAATCTATCTCTGACGTGTACTTATTCCTCTTGATCCATGTGACCATCCAATATGCCAATAGGAAGCTACCGCTGGCTCCCAACATCCAACCTTCCAGCAACAGAGACCAGTGCTTAGCCCTCGATATGACACTATTTGTTGAGGAAGCCAACCAGAAACAAACCAGCCATTGCTTAAATACCATCTTTCTACCCAATACTTCTGTCTCATGCTTTTTTCCACAGGTAACAGACCTGCATCACAATTTGAAATCTCCTCCTAACCATTTCTTCTCCCAAGCTCTTTATATTTCACAAGTGTTTTCTCAAATAAATCTCTTGCCCATCTAATCTAGTCTTTCTGTCAGATGTCATGAACTGAAACATATGTTCCTTCTGAGAGCATCAGCTTAAATTTCTTCCAAATATCTGAAATCACTACCATTGGATAATTATTTTAGACCAAATTCTAAGCTCGTGTTTTTTTGAACCATAAATTTTGCTTTGCATAAATTTTGGTTAATGAAAATATAATTTCAGTTCTAATTATTTTCCTCTCATCTAAGAGACAATAGCCAAAGAGGTAAGTTTCCATACCATCTCTCTTTGGAACAATATATTATCTTTTTTTTTTTTTTAAGATTTTCAATTTTTAAATTTATTTATTAATTTATTTTATTTGAGTATAGTTGATTTACAATGTTGTGTTAGGTTTAGGTGTGCGTATGGCCACTGAGCCTGCGCATCCGGAGCCTGTGCTCCGCAACGGGAGAGGCCACAACAGTGAGAGGCCCGCGTACCGCAAAAAAAAAAAAAAGAAAAAAAAAATTGGTCAAAGTTCTGACTTGACCAAAAATACTACTACAGACACTTCATCAAAGGAGATATACAGATGGCAAATATGCAAATGGAAAGGTGCTCAACACCATTATTAGAAAAGTCCAAATGAAAACCACAAAGAAATAGCACTATAAAACTATTAATCTGACTAAAAATTAAAAGACTAGCCATCAAAGTGTTGACAAAGTTGTGGAGAAAATGGAGCTTGCATCACTTCTTCTGGGAATGTAAAACGTTGCAACCACTTTAGAAAACAGTTCTGCAGTTTCCTAAAAGTTAAATATACCCCTACAACATGATCTAACCATTCTGTTTGTTAGGTATTTACTTAAAAGAAGTGAAAGCATATTTCTATACATAATCTTGTACATGAATGTACATTGCAGCTTTATTTGCAAGAGGCCCAAACTGGAAACAACCCAAGTGTATATTAGCTGGTAAATGGATGAACAAACTGTAGGATATTCCTACAACAGGATAATATTTAGCATAAAAAAAGAATGTACTATGCATACTTCAACATGGATGAATCTCAAAATAATTACTCTGAATGAAAGATATCAGACCAAAAAAGGGTACATATTTATGTTTTAAGACGGATAAAATTCCAGAAAGGGCAAACTAATCTATAGTGACAGAAAGCAAATCAGTTGTCCCCTGGGAAGGGAGGTAAAGGAGGGACTACAAAAATTCACAGGGAAATATTTGGGGAGATAGACAAATTCATTATCTTGAATGTGGTAAGTTTTCTGTGAATTTATATTGTATATTTGTCAAAAGTCATAAAATCATATACTTTAAATAGGTGCAGTTTATTGAATGTCAGTTATACATCAGTAAGATTGTTTAAAACCCTGTTAAAGAAAAAACAACCAGATCTGGCTTCTGAGAAAATTAATTTCTTGCTTTACAGTCTTTGAATTAAAAATATGTTTACCAATATTTAGCCATTACTTTAGTTGCTTTTTATTGATAAGAATTTTCAGGATTTGTAGCCTCATAAACAGCCAGAAATGGAATCTGCTTCTGAGATTCTTTTCCACACCATCTTCAGTCATGAGCTGTTGAGGAAATACTGCTTTCTAAAACCAGAATATAAGAATACAATCGTACCTGTAAAATCTCCCTAGTTTTGTTCCATAACAAAAATGTGCTGATGTAATTATGAAATCCTTGTTTACTCTTTTTCTTTTCTTTTAAATCACAACTTATTAACCTTTCCATTCTCTTGGAAGCTACATCTATACTCAATGTTCCCCCTTTAACTGTTTTCTATTCATTAGAAATATACTAACCAGGACAGAGATATGGAGAAAAATCTTTGTAATTCCATCCAATGTTACCCTTAATTGAAACTGAATCATCAGAATATTTGTTCAGCCTAATTCCAATTTGTCTAATACACTCTTGCCATATCCTTTATAGAAATTTACTTATCCTTATCTTGCTATACTAATTTATTAATTCTTTAAGAAGAAAGGGTATTCAATGCTACTTTAACAGCTTCTAAAGTGCCTTCCAGCCCCTCCATTTAATAACAAATTCTAGAATTTTGGAAATTTTAGAAGCTAAGACTAAACCATTTTTCAAAATTCATGGATGCTTTCTTCCTCTACTAAACCCATATGTGTTTTCTTCAAAGATTATCGATCATGTTTCTGTTATCATCTTAGCTCTTTGCCTGGAACAAAATTAACCAAGCTCATCATATGTACCCCATGAGGTTAACTCAGGGCTCCAAGTCTGAATTTTATGATTTCCCGAAAACTCTCGAGTAATACTTAATGGCAGTTACTTCTCATTTTAAACACACCGTTCTATCTTAATACCAAACTTTTAATCCCCACCGTATATTGAATATGATACGAGATTTTCAATTTAAAATTAATGATTGTATCTCCCAGGTTTGGTTAGATAAGTATTTTATTTTAAATTTACTTTATAGAAAGTGTCAGATTTACATACATGACGATTTCTTTTTATGCTAGTGGATATTTTGATGTGAAAATCTGCTATATAAATTTTTTACTTGCTATATACTGACAAGAATTTTCATTTTAAATGATTTAGAGGGGGTGACAGTTTATTTTATGTGTCTACTTGATTGGTTCATGGGGGACCCAGATAGTTGGCCAAAATATTCTGGGCATTTATGCAAGGATGTTTTTGGATGGGATTAACATTCTAGTTGGTAGAATAAAGCAGATTACACACTGGCTTTTCCTGCCTGACAGCCTTCAAACTGGAACAACAGTTCTCCCTAGGTCTTTAGCCTGTCAGCCCACTCTGCAGATTGGATGTGCCAAGCCTCCATAATTGTGTGAACCAATTCCTTATTTTATATATATGTATATATACACACATATATATAATAAATCTATACATATTTTAAATGTATAAAGTGTACAATATATAAATAAATATAATATATAATTTATTACATAAATATATATTATAATATAGAATATGTATAGCCTTATTATATATATTTATATATATATAACCCCTTTATATATATATATATATATATATATATATATATATATATATATATATTCTCCTATTGTTTCTGTTTCTTTGGAGAACCCTGACTAATACATAGGGATATTATCAAAATACAGACACAGGTGCAGAAAATACTGCAAGGCCTTCATAACTTGGGATCATGCATTTTATCATGTATCTAATTCAAATTTCCTGAGTAGAATCTTTCTGTTTGGAACGGATTTTGTCCAGGCTTTCCTCTCTATTATATCTTTACTCTCCAGTTTGAGGATATTGACTTTAATTATTTTGAAACTTTTATTCATACTTAGACTCACATTCCATGAGTGTAAGTTATGGAATTTGAGTTATAGCATTTTCACTTTTCCTGTCTAAAGAAATTTATTGAATAAAACAAACCATTTAGAAAATAACATACAGCATATTTTGTAGTTTTGTAAAAACTATTTTAATGCTCAGCCCCAAGCAGAGATGGTATCTGTGTTTAATAACTGCTACTTCAAAGATATGCAGAAACACATTTGCATATGCTACGACTGGCAGAATTTATGTGTTTAGTCCATGGATATTAAAATTAATTGTAAAATGCCACTAAGGGAATTTGTCTTTTGATGTTGTCTGTAGGGGAAAATTTACGTTTTGAGATTAAACATCGAAAAATGAAAAAACTGAAAGAATCTACGTTTTCATCCTGTAATTCGTGGGAAGGGCATAGATACATCTCAACACATTATTAATTGAGTGTTTTCAAGGATCTGTGTTTAGAATATGCCCGAGGAACACATTCTCAGCACTTTATGAAGAGCTCAATTTCTCTTCTTAATAAGTAATGCTATGCCGGCTGCCTTTTGCTCTAAAAGAAATTATACCAGGTATGTGAATATTATGGAGATATTTACTGGTTATTCATCATTTAAAGGTTAGAAAAGGCTTTTAATTAGTAAATACATAATAAGAAACTTAAGGGAGTTGCCTAGCAAATTTCATCTCAGATAAAAGGACTTTTTTTCCATATTAATAAGAGTGAAAATCAGAGGCACAGTTGACCTCCTGCCCTAGAATCATCTCATCCTTTTTCGTAATTAAGTTTCCAAGTAATTTCATGGCCCTTAAGTAACACAATCTTCTGGGTTCTTAGTTCATGTCTAATTTTCTCCGTTCAGTATTTCTGAAGAATGCTTCAGTCTCAGTGGACATGCCTTGCTAATCCCCCCCACAAAGTACTACCACATCACTGGCCTCTTGAAGTGCTGCCGACTCACGCATAGTGCTAAAGTAGCCTCATTTGAAGTGTGCTGAGGGAACAAAGAGAGCCACTTTATTGCCCAGTGGTTGCATAATAAAAAGGAACACAGATAACAGAATATTTGGGATGGTGTTTATGAGAAGGAAAATCATCTAGTTGAGAATTAGAAAGCACAGTCAGCTTTTGGGCTAAATTTAAGTGCACACCTGCTTTATCCTTAAGAGCCAGATACAGAGCTTAGTGGTTCCTATGAGTTCACCAGGAAGGCATAAACATTCTGAAGGAAAGGAGAAAATGAGAAGGTTTGTAGAAAGCAAGAAGGTAGGGAGGAAAAAATAAAGGAATAAAAGAGAAAGGTGTACAAATGAAAATGGTAGTGTGACAGCCTTGCAGTGGATATTCTGGTAGAAATGTCTGGCCCTTGTGTTACCAATCAAATTAAATAACTTACTCATGCCAATAAGAATAAAAATAACCTCAGTTTTGCAGGGCTCTTAATTGAGTCCTCTGATAAGATAATAGGTTATATTAAATTTTATCAGAAAGAGGGCAGTAAAAAATTGATGAGGATTGTCTCTGACAGTTTGTAAACTGTATCAAAGGCCTTCTATACTTATCTTGCTGGTAGGTATCAGGGATAGGAAATTAGTTTCCTAATCCAATAATGTATCCTTCTACTTAAGATTTCCATATACATCAAAGATATATCCTAACATGAAATATATGAAATAAAGTATGTCTGGGGAACACCAATTTATTTGTCACATCTTCAGACAGGCCCTCCCCTCCTCTCCCACTGAAGGCCTTCTCTGGTCAATTTTTCTGGGAATTGGGATGGATTCCTGGGAATATAAGATCTCCTCAATCTCCTTTTTTGAAAACTAAAGTTCATTTACTCATGGAAGAGGAATCAGGCCCTAGATTGGGAGTACTTACTATGAAGGAGAACAGGAAATGGAAGACAGCTCACTGTGTATGAATTCAGAAAGATAAACGGTAGTTAAAACATTGGACTAAGCCAGCTTGATGAGTAAACCCTTTATTTACTGAGGAAACAGAAGACAATGAATTCATGAATATGCATTAGCTTTAACTGCACTCTTAAGATATGACTTCATGACTGTTGGACTAATAAGATGTTCAATTTTTACTTACTTGAGGAGAACCTAGTAAAGATGTGGGCAAATGGGCCTAGATCCAATCCAAGACTTTGTTTTCATGTGGAAAGGAGACTCGATTCTTTCTCCTTGTGATAAGAGGAAAAAATGCGAGAAAAAATCATAAATGTCTCCAGTATCTTGTACCTTATGGTGAACCCTGTGAGGGGTCACACGTAGGAAAGAAGTGTCTTGTTTATACAAGTCAAGTCACCAGAGGGGTGAATATTAGCCAGGGATCATCATCGAGTTCTGACTTACAACTTAGTCCATTTCATAAGTCATTTATTAAATATTTCATACAATGGTGCCTACAGTAGTGTTAAGTGCTGAAATGAAAGAGAGCTCCTTATTCCTGTGAAGGTTACACTTCATCGGGGAAGATGAAGTATCCTAATATAATCCTCTTGGTATCTCATCAAAGTTTGGTAGGTACCAATATAAGACAATCTACAAGTAGGCAACCATTGATAAAAAAGAAAGTACATATTGCAAAACCTTTTATTATTCTTCTATGGTATTCTCTTTGAGTCCAAATGGGATAAACCTCAGACGGGCTCCTGGAGGAATACTTATCTCCATGATCTTTCCTTTCATCTCTTTTCTCTCTTGCTCCCCATCTCCACCATCATATTCTGTTTGTTTGTTTGTTTTTATTTTTGTTTTTGCGGTACGTGGGCCCCTCACCACTGTGGCCTCTCCCGCTGCGGAGCACAGGCTCCGGACGCGCAGGCCCAGCGGCCATGGCTCACGGGCCCTGCCGCTCCGCGGCACGCGGGATCCTCCCGGACCGGGGCACGAACCCGCGCCCCCTGCATCGGCAGGCGTACTCTCAACCACTGCGCCACCAGGGAAGCCCTCCACCATCATATTTAATTAGCTTTCACAATGAAGCATCTAGAAGGCAAAGTTCTTCTTGCTAACATTGAATGTTTTCCATAGCAAAACTTCAATGTCTTATTAAACTAGTGAATCTTGTTTTATTTACTTTATCTTACTAGAGTCAAAGAGAGGAATAGAAGGAAGAAGAAAATTCCATTTTCTCACATAAATAACTAAATAAAGACATTGAAGAAGGAAGTAAATATGATACTAAAGTACATAGATATCTGATGCCTAAAGGATATAAATGAGAGAAAGATGGATGTGGGATGAAATTAATTGAAGAGATTTGATATGAATGTTTTTATTATAAGTTTTATTTTAGAAAAGGTAATATTTGTGTTGATAGAAAGGAAAAAATTGAGGCAAAGGGAAAGAAGGATAAAAATGAAGGCCAGGAATGGCAGTTGAAGGAAGCAAGTTATATAGAAAAGATTAGAAACTCTGGATGACTGGATTGAAGGGCCACATGGTGAAAAAATAAGAAATTGACCTTTATTAGACAAAGTGATATGACTTTATAAAATGTTTTATATGCAATTTGTAATCAGTGAAGGTAATGGTGTTTTAGCTGGGTACACAACTGCCAGTTTTTATCTCCTTTGTAACAATATGGGGTCTTACAATTACATTTTTCCCAGTGAAAATTGAGTGGAATTAATATGGGTAGTTTTCAGGTAACCTTCTATGACAGGAGTTTTTGTTATGTCAACTTGCCTAAGCTACAGTTCCGAAATGTTTAATCGAACACTAATCTATATGTTGCTGTGAAGTGGCTTCTCAGATATAAATAAACTCCCTAATCAGTTGACTTTGAGTAAGTGAGATTATCCTGGATAATTTGCATTTGCATGGGCCTGACAATCAGTTGGAAGGCCCTAAAGAAGAGCTAAGACTCCCAGATTTTCTGTGTGTGTGTGTGTGCGCGTGTGAAAGAGAGAGAGAGAGAGAGAGAGAGAGAGAGAGAGTCAAGATAGCTTTTCAGATCTCTGAGGCATTCCTATAAGTAAGTATTGTAACCAATTGGGATTGGGTTAAAGAAGGACCCAGGCACTAGACTCTAGTATTATTCTGTATTGTATGAAGCATATAACCTACTGGGATGCCTGTTGCCTATGGATTATCTGTGATTGGGCCACCAGGACTGTCTGTTGAAACCTCAAGTAGAAACAGTGACATGTTAAGAAGTGGAATGCAAATGTGTAGTTGTGGTACAGCAAAAATTCCCTTAGATAGACCCTTGAGCATTAATGCAGCACTTTCAGCCTAAGGTGGTATAAAAGACAGCAAGTCCTCAGTTTGGGGCTGCTCTGCCTAGAGGGTTTCTTACCCCTTATTGCACGTATTTAGAACTTTGAGCTCACATCCACAAGGAACTGGAAGGAATTGATAGTCATTTTCTCTTACATATACTTTTATAACCTCTTGCATATTCTGTGCTGGTTTAGAAACAAACAAGTGAGCAACAATGCAAAACAAAAAAAGCAATCAGCAAAACCTAAGCTATTATTTTTATCAATGGCAGCCTGCGGAGTTTGTCCTGGCTCATTCTGCTGAACCGTAAGGCTCCAGCAGAAGAGGAAGGGTGGGTTTTGTTTTAGTCATTGTCATATCACAGGTCTTGGTCAGTGTCTGTCACATTGTATGTTATATTAAGTATTTATTAAATAATTTGTGATTTAATATGGCCGTACTCCTCTTCTTTCCAATAGCTTACTGCCAATTTCCATAAGAAGCCCTATTGGCATATCAAATTTAATATTTCCCAAATTTGACTTATTATCAAACCTCTGAGCGTTCTTTATGATTTGCTATCCCATTAACTGGCAACTCAGGACCCAATAGGTCAAACTAAAACCACAGGAGTCTTCTTTCCCTGCTCAGCCACCTCCTTCATTTAGTCTCTAAATCTATCAACTGAGTTTCTCTATCTATCTATCTATCTATCATCTATCTCTCGTCTATTATCTGTCATCCATCTGCCAAAATTTCATCTAGTTCACTATAGAATTCATACTGGGTATATTAATAGCCTCTTGGCAGGAAAGTTAATAAGCATCAGAATTGGTATCTTCCTAGGGAGTGTATAGTGTTTTGCACTATAAATCATTAGCACTTCATTCTACTTCTCTTGCTTTGAGAGCGAGCGAGAGAGAGAGAGAGAGAAGAAAATGGCATCCCAAACGCTTGCATAATGGGCTATCCCTTATAAGTAACCTTAGTTAAATTTGCATCTAACTAGCAACACTTGTTACTGCTTCTTCCAAATTCCCATTAAAATTTTATAAAAACATTAACAAATTTTAAAAACTAAGGATGCAGCTCCAAAACTAGATCTGAGATTCAACCTATTAATAATATTTAGTAAACATTTCTACTAATGCCAAGTACGACACATCTGATTTCAAAATCAACAAACAACCAAAAAAAATTCCATCAGATAAACATACAACAGTGGTGAAAGTGACATTCATGTCTCTTGAAAGTCTATAAGAAGTGGATCCACTTCTTCCTCATGTATGGTCTTTGGCTCAAAAAAATAGGAGGAATGAATATAAAAAAATGGATACTATTCCTATAGTGTATATACTGTATTTTGAGTGACCCATAGTGCTTTGTCCTCACACCACCATCGTTACCTTCATGGTACCTCTAAATGCTAAATGGTACCTGAAAATGCTAAATAACAAAATGCATCTGAACAAGACATAGAACAGTAGATGGAGGGTTGGGTGTGATGGCCAAGTCACTTCTCCGAAGGTATGGGAATCCACAGTTATTATGCTATAGGTTGGGGCAGATGTCATTATACACTTGAGACTATCCTTTTTCTTGTCTAAAAACAGTAGTCAACACTTTTGTAATATTTCCTATGTGACAAGTGTTATTCTAAGCACTTTATGCATCTTAACTGAGTTAACTCTCAGAACAACCAATAAAGTAGGGATTATTTTTTTTTTTTTAATTTTTAAAAGAGGAGATTGAGTCATGAAAAGTTCAAGTAACTTGCTCAAGTTCAAATAGCTAGTAAATGAACTCAAGCTCTGGTTTCAAAATCCACACTGTTAACAACTACATTATACTAATAGGATAATCTTGATCCAAGAACTCTCACTAGACACTAGAGATCAAGCTGGAAATTATGCATTGAAACATGCTTATTAAGCTGTGTCTATGAAGGAGATCTGATCAGGACTCAACTGAATGAGGACTCAGACCTCTTTTGTTAATAAGCAAAGCAACCAGAAAACTATACCAAGCACCCAATAATGGAAATATAATCTTGAAGAGTTACAGTAAGGATCATATAGCCCTCTGAAAGTTATTTACTAAATACTCAGAGAATTATTCAGAAATCTATTAGCATCCTCAATAACACATAGAAAATCTACCTTGAGAGAAAAACAAATACCATGAAAAGGATATACACTGAGATGAAAAACTACCACTTTAATTTTATGTGTGGCATGGGTGACTGAAAAGAAACTAAATCCATCACAACAGAATATAAATATCAAGGCACTATAAAGAGGAGTAAACAATATAGAAAACTGAATGAGTAGTTTAGAGGTATAATTTATTTCCTACAGATTGCTTAAGAATGAATGAAAATAATCAGTGACAAGCTGGTACATATGGAGAAAACAAATATCAGAAACAGAAAATTTGGGATGAAAGCCATAATCAGAAACATGATTGAAGAAAACTGCAGTGAAATAGCCTCAGAGTATGGAAACCAAAAGGATTCACTGTAGTTCACACAAAAACTTTTAAAGATACCTTTCCAAGATATGTCCCAATGCAGAAAATTTGCTAAATGAATAAAAGCATAAAAACAACTATGAAACTACCACCCAGTGAAAACTGATACTAATATTATATATATATTAGAAATGAATACATTTTATTATTCTCCATTTACTGTCATATAGACTAGCTTCTTCACTTGAATTATTTAAAATATATTCCTATTTACTAAATATACACTTACCAAAATAATTTCTAAGGTATCAGGGCATTAATTAGTCAATGAATCCTCAAATTTTCTTTAATATTAGCAAGGGTATAATAGACATGCTTGTAGCTACATTCTAGCATATAGCCATTAGTGTATCCTAAAAATAAGTTGAAATTGATGATTTATATAGTGTGCACATTCTTAGGAATTTTGACCTTAATCCTGAATATATTTAAAATGGATCAACTGGTTAACAAAAAGATTGTCTTAGCATCCAGTTTTCATGTGAAATATAAATATATATACATAAAGAACATCAAAATATAGTTTTTGTTGTTATTTTGTTGCTTAGAACAAGTAGTTTCAGAATACAGGTTAAGGCTAAGTGTTTATATTCATCTTAATATTATAAATTCTGTAATAATAGGTATAATCAATTCCTATGTACTTGACTATAGTACTGGACTTGATAAAATGTTTTGTACTCCTGTTGTCAGACCATAAACACTCCATGTATCTTTCTCATAAATCACTTAATCAAATGCAATCATGTATTACTATGCATATGCATTCAGGAAATTTTCTCATACATTTGTATAAATCCTGAAAGTATTAATGTATCTGTTATATAGTTGCTGTCTAGGAGGTGCTATTGGTGTAAATACTACTTGTATATTTTAAAGGGACCTGGAAGTACATATTCATCTATATGTCAGGTTTCCACAATAGAATATTTAGTAAGTAGGGCAAAAGACGATTTTGATATTTTGAAATATATTTTTTTTCTTATAACCTTATATTAGGTTGTAAAAAAATATCAGAGCGCATATCCTCTGTCACCCCAGAAAGCAGAAGTATGATCAAGCATATAAAAAAAAAGTAAGGAGAAATATGTTGGCTCATGGTAAAAAATATCACTTTCATTGTCTCTGCTACAACCGAACCTATGTGCCTCTCCATCTCTGGCTTCATCCAACATTTTCTCAAACTCCTCCAAAATTAATATGCCTGAACTTCACTCTGATTATGTCATTTCTGTGCTCAAAACTTTTAATAGCTCCTCAATAATCACCACACACTGTGGGCGGTTGGTCTAGCTTCTCTGTAATCTTATAGCAGCCGATGTTTCCTACCTATCCCCTCTCACTCATCTTTCTTGAAATTGAAACACTTTTACCGTTTGTGATCTAAGATTTCTTTCTGTCAGCTTTTGTCGATTTTATTCTCTCACTGTGAATTTTTACCCCACCTCTAACTCTACTAATCATCCTTTCCCTTTAAGATTGGCAGAATATCATAGTGCGGAAGTGTTGGTTTGAAACAGACTTTGGTTAAGGTTCCAGATCCACCACTGACATGCTATGTGGCTTTGAGATAGCATCTGACATTCCAAGCTTTGATCTCCTCATGAGTAATATTTAGAGGATGACAGTCTCTACTTCCCTGAGCACTTTACCACATCACTTTTCCAGGGACAGTATCTGGCACAGAGATATGGCTCAGAAAATGTTAGCTCTTGTTACTTTATCTAAAGCCTTAATGGAACACATCAGTTTTAACTTGTATTATGCTTTTGTGCATACAAGCCTTGCTTTTGTCCTCTTGTAGACTATGAACAACTGATGTCACCAATTGTGATTTATTACTTTTTTAATTGTCTTAATGCTTAGCATATCACCTGTCTCATAGTAAACCTAAATTAAATACTAGTTAAATAAAATAATCACTGAATCTATTAGAGTTGACTGATAAAGGAAAGTTTGCCTCACAGAGTTTTCAGCTACTGAAAGTGTTCAAGGAGAGGTTAGCTGATCCACACAGTGGAATAATGCAGAAGGTTAAAAAACTACAAGGAAGATAGTACAAGATGAACTCTCAGACAGAGTCTAATTTTAAGACTCTTAGAAAAATAAAGAGGATGACACTACAGCTTAAAAAATAGACCAGAAAATAATTATTGAATGGCTTTAGATCATCACAGTTTATTATGAGTGCACTGTGGTAATCTGGGTGAGGTGAGTGGGTTAGAGGGAAGTAGGAATCATGGATTTTGCGTTATTTTATCTAGGAATTATATTAAGAAAACATCATTTTCAAACATGATATTTGCTTAATAATGCCTGCTAAAAAGCTGCTGTCCACTGGTAATCGGAAACAACTGAGAATCCTGAAATTTAGTTTTGTTATGTACTCATGGTGTGCCTTTGCCAATATCCTTTAAACTCTCAGGATCTGTTTTCTCATCTGTGAAACTTCTGCTTGAACCAGATAATCTTAGACTCTAAAGTGTACAGAAGCAGTGAGAAAACTCCCAGCTCTCTAATATACAGAATGTTTAGTAGACCAAAAATTGTATTTCTTAAGAATAGGAGAAATTTAGAAGCACATAAATATTCAGCAAAAGATGTGGCCAAATTCCTGACAAGCAAACTCTGGTGTGTTTTCTCATCAACCTAAATTAAACTGCAATTGTACCCCAAACAGCCTTATATGTCTGTGGGCTCCTGCCAATATGCAGTTGGATCTCTCTTCTGCAGCTGTCTGTGATGCTCCAAAGAGACAAGTGAATACTGTTGTCAAATAAAAAGTGGAGAAAATGGCATCATTAAAGCAGAATGAATAAATTACATTGGCCCTATAAGAGCATCTTTAACAAATGAACATAGACAACAGTTAAAGTATACACTTTTGATTTTGCAGGAATACAGCATCAAAGATTTTTAAAAGTGGACATTTTAATTTAATAATATATAATTTTATTTTAGTTCTATACATTAACTTTGCCATCGTTAGGCAGTTTTATTAAATAAAACACTTTGAAAATTGAGTTTAATAAAAAGAATCCTGAATGTGAAATATCTGGAATTTTAGTTCTCCTATTAAGGGTCTGTGTTATACAACTTTATTGGATCTTGATATCTTCATGAGTACGTAAATTAAGACTAGATTACATCCAAGGTCTTTCTAAAACTCTATGATTCTTTGATTCTGTAAGTGTTCCGTTTAGTATTGTATATATATGCCAAAAATACTTTTTGTGTTGCATTCATTATAAAAATGTGTATATTATTATTTTCATATATTGTAAATTAGTTGAGGTTAAGATTATTAATAAAAACAGCTTGGTGCACACAGAGAATTTAAATGGTTCTGGGAAATGGAATTAGAAACTGAAGCAGGTGAAAGATTTGAATGTTCGCTGCAGGTGTCAGACAGGAGCAACGCAGATATTATTTACTTCAGTGCTGGAGTCATGGGAACAAATTAAGCACTTTTATGTTTGTCACAAGTGTATTTGAACTGTGTACTCACCTCAGATATTTAAGTTAAGATACAGCAACAGCAGCCATTGTTAATAGCAAGAATATGGGAACCGGCAGCAACAATTTAGCAGGTAGGTAGGCACCAGTACAAAGAAGCACATAATTGGCACTGAACATTTAAATGAACAGGCACATGAAGTGAGCCTTTCAAAAAAGCTGTTAGGTTGTCACAACTTAGATGACTTCTGAAGGTTATGTTCAGAGAAATGACAAAGGGTCAGGGCGGCAGGTGGTCAGAGTGGGCAGCAGAAGTAGTTTTTTTTTTTTACTTGGAATGATGCATAAACAGGCAGCAAAGCTGCAACCTGAGCCTGTGGTGCAGGTGCTAATTATTCTTTCAGTGGCACGAATGGAGTCAAAGAAAGGAGCCTGATTTATAGCCTATTTTCAACAGTACTGACCAGACATAAGTAACTCCAGATGCCCAATGCAATGGGGACACTGGAGGGGCTCAATAATAAATAGCTGTGATAAATTTTTAGATGAAAATTGTTGAACCTCTGTCCTATTACTCTTTTTGCTAAGTAAGGATTATTCTGAGTTATAGAATGTGGATTTGTGCTGACATTGACTTTAAAACTTGTACTGAATTTCAGTATAGCTTGGCCAAATTTATTTGTCCTCTTCTCATCCACACCCCACCCAAATATCTCACAGTCAGCCTAGATCACATAGTGATAAACACCTCTTATCATAAAATGAATCTTCTAAGAATGAAATCTTTACAATTTGCACCATTCTTCTAAGCAAATAAACATTAAAAACAAAACCAAAATGTGTTTTAGAATTCTCTTCCCTACTTGGCTCACTTGCTGAATCCGTACTTATAATTCAAGCATTGACATCAACACCATGTGTCCCTTGAAGTCAGAACAAGTCTTTTTCCCCAACCCTACACCCCAAATTAAACACATTTACATTATGCTGAAATTTTTGTTTGTTAGTCTTTTTCATGAGACCCTGAAATCCTGACAGTAAGAAATTTATCTCAATCGTTAAGTGTTGACTGAATAGGCGGCTACCTAAATGACTGGATTAATGGATGGATGACGTGCTTACAGTACTATCTTGACGACCAAAGATAGCAGGTCCAGGCTGTGGGTTGAAAATGGTCAGCATTGCAGTGAATGGTAAAATCAGTAGCTTTTGAAGCCAAGCAAAGGGTAACACCAGAATTCTCAACTCTTGGTATGATTAGAATCATGTGAGAACTTTTTATAAAATACTAATATCAGTGTCTCACTCTAGTAAGCGTCTACTAGTTCAGTAGTTCTCAAAAGCGTTCTCTGGACCAGAAGCATCAGCATTACATGAGAATTTGTTAGAAATGCAGATACTTGAGCCCTACTACAGACCTACTAAATCAGAAACTCTGGGGATGAATCCCAGAAACTTATGTTTTATCAAGCTCTCCAGATGAATCTGATTCATGATAAAATTTAAGAAGAATTGTGAGATTCCCATTCAATTTATCTGAAGTGTAGGCATTCATATTTTCTCTACAGCTCGTCAGTTGATTCTAACATGCAGCCAGAGCTGTGAACCATGGGAATAGCAGACGAGAATAGGAAGAAATATATGCATATATGAAGTCAAATTCACAAGGAACTAGAGCAGAATGAATAAAAACAGAATGAAAAGAAGGTGTGAAAAATTGTAAGATATTTAATTAGCTAAGTTTTTGTTTCTTATTCTGACAAGAGAAGCACATTACAGAGAGAAATGTTTTCTATACACACCTACTAGGAGTGATTTAATTATTCTACAAAATTTCATGTCAATTCTGGATGCCATGTTATTCAGCTTTATGGAAGAATCAAACCATAAGACTATTTCCTTCAAGAATCATCATCAATACATGCATAGGTATAACTGTGAATCAAACTCAATCTTATTTAATCCTTGGACAATCCTTTGAGGGATAAGCACTATTACACTGATTTTTTTTACAGGTAGGTAAGTGGAAACTCGGGTACTTTAATTAACTTGCCCAGAGTCATATAACAAGGGAGTGACACAGCTGGGACTGGAACTCAGCTTTCTTTCACCATACAGCCTTGTTTCTCACAAGCAAGACACTTGGGATATTCACATTGTTAAGTATGAATCATAAAACTATATTCTTAATGCTGTAATTAAAGCTCAGCGTGGGAATTTTGCTCTACATGGTTTATAATTAAGTTTACCTATTTCTTTACTTGTTCTGAGTCATAAACAAGAGAAGAAAGGAAATAATGTATCTTAATGCCTCTTAGTGGTCGAGCACTTAACATGCACTGATACATTTATCTTTTAAAAATCCTCGGTTGTAAGTATTATAATAACTATTGGCTGAAAGTGATAAAAATGGTGACTAAGTCTACATATCTAGGCAGCACTGGACGTAAAATCCAAACCCAGATCTGTCTGATCACAAAGTGTTTTGACCACATTCATTCTCACTACACTGGCACTTTCCTCCCTCAAACATCACGGAAGAGAAGAATCATGATTGAGTAATTCCTGAATTATCCTGAGACTGAAAGAAATGACAAAGAGTGAGATGAAAAAAAGGTAAGTTGGAAGTAAAAATAGCATGAAACTATGAAGAAATGTGAATGTCAATTTAATGGCACAAATTTAAACATTTTTAAAATGGCAGGCTTTTCAAAAAGTGAAGGGAATCTAAGAAAATTTAATGCAAATGAAAATAGAAGTGGAAAATTAAATACAGTGCTGTGGACACTGAGAAGAGAATGAATATTACGACCCAGAAAGTCACCGATGAATTAACGAAAGAAGCAGTCATGAAAGAAAAGTGAGGGCAGAGATTGTGTATCTTAAGTGGAAGCAAAGAAGAAAATGCAGGGCATGGTCTGAGAAGCAAGTTCTAGGTGTGCTTGGAAATGAAGGTTTGGGGGATGCTGAGAGGATCAGCAATAAAAATGGAAAGGGCGATAAGGTCCAAATATTTCAAGGTGTGCAATATCCTCTGAAATTTGTTCTGTACTATTAGGTGCTGTTGTGCAAAGGGGTGACTTGAAGGCTGGAGTAAGGGCAAGTGTGGATCTTCAGGCACTGTGGAGGGCAGGGCCTGGATCTGAGTGAGAGGTAATGAATGCTTATGTGGATAGTGGGTACCACAAAGGGGAAACTGATCCACATTTTTTGAGAAAATAAAGTTAATGTTTTTGTTGTTGTTTCTTTTCTGTTTCGTTATGTCATGTTTTGTTTTGGCACCACGTATGGGACAATGAGAAGAGGACCAAAGATACAATCTTGAGAAGTATGCTAAAGGCAGGTAATGAAAGGAAGCCACCATCAAGGATACAGAAGGCATTATATGACGGATGGATGAAGCAGAAGAGTAATCCTGGTTGGGTTATCACTTTCCCAGATTTAGTGTCTTCAGTTAAAACAACTAAGTTTTTTTTACCATATCTCTATACCATCTATACTTTTATGAACAATATTTTTATTGGTTATCTCTGTTTTTACATACTTTAAAATGAACTTTATATCATTACTATGTATAGGATGTCCTCATTTTTCTAATTTAAATTAAAATAGATGTGTAACTGGGTTGTCACAAGGATGGTTAGTGATTAAGAAAAAGATTCCAAGATCCCCAGGCAAATGTTTCTATTTCAAATGTTCTGATTTCCCTTGTATGTGGGAAAGAACACACAGCAGTGCCCCGCTGAAATGATAGTCTCCCTGGCTTTCAGGTCCCACTGCTTTGATGTCACCTGATTAGGGTGAGAATCTCATCAAGCCGGCAGGAAGTCTCCTTGCCATTCTCACAGCTGGGATTCTACCCTCCCAACTGCTTATCCTCCAAATGCATTGCAGACTCCGCGTTCCATCTCTCTGCCTGCCCCTTGGACAAGTCAGTGGTTACAACACCAGGGACGCTGGAAGGTTTTCCGTTAAAAGCAAACTACCCACATTTACCATTCCGCTAGGCTTCCCCGACAGGCTTTGGGGCTGGCTGACTCTCTTCTTGAAATAACAAAAATTGTCCTGTGTATCACAAAGCCACACATCGATCAAAACAAGACCTAAAATGATAAAGCACCTAAACTCAGAGGAAAAGAAGTGCTAGGCGAGAACTACAAGAGACTACATTGTGGGCAAAGCACTGCTTTAATTAAAGCGGGTTCAGTGATAAGAAATTCATATTCTAAGGGAACATTTAGACAAAGTTTATAATCTTGGGTTAAGTAGCTTTAACAAATCTTGTAGTTTCCTGTTTTTTACTTATAAAGAAACTATTTCCCCTAGTTATTTTAAACAAAAGCCTTGTCTTAAATTAAGAAGTTTAAATAAAATCTTCAGTTTTTGGTGTAGGTATTGATTGTTTTTACAATTATGAGTATTTGTAATTGACATCCATACCGACATCCATACTGGAAGACAGACACACTTAGATTACAATCTCTTCTCAACAACACAAGACCTTACTAACTATTGGGTAGCATTGACTGGAATTGAAGGCCTTGTACATGAGACAAAAGAAAAACCTCACTGTCTCACTAGAGAGGTTTTAGGGGATTGGTGAACGTCCTCAAACTGTATGGAAATTATCAGGCACATTTAGCACATTTTTTTCTGAAATTAGGGTATATAACTTTCATCAGAAGCGCAAATTGACCTGTGAGTAACATACACATGTGGGAGGGGAGGGGAGAGAGAGAGAGAAACTGCTCAACCCACTGCTTTTGGATTACTTTCTGCAGTTCTAACTCATCTGAACATGATTAATGGCAGGATTTTTTGGTCTCTGAAGTCAGATTTTGAATTGACATAGTTATGCAGTGCCTCGTCATACAGTAGGTTAATTTAGATTTTATTCTATTTTCTATAGTTTTAGAAAAGCACGTATTTCCATTATGAAACTAAATTCACAGCTTTGCCTGGGTAGTATATCCTAGGACAGCCCTGTGAAAATTGTATTTTAGTTGATGTTGTCATGCCCATCCTGGTTCTCTACAGTTAATGAAGTAAAATGAAATACTTATTTTTCTGTATTATTCACTCCTTTTCAGTCTTCTCAAGGGCACTCTAAGAGTCTTAAGAATGGGTGTTAGAATACTGGTATTAGATCATTAGAACATGGTCCTCGAAAAGTCTCAACAGGCCATGAATATTATCAAGTGTCCTTGAGTCAGTCATCACATACAAATGAATTTGAGATAAATGTGCCACTACTTCCCAAATTAGTGTAGGTAATCAAGAATTGATTGCAACATTAGGAGAACAGAGATCTAGTTTTTTGTAGGACAGCTGCAAATCGTTTTTATTTTAATGTTTCTTTCTGCTTAATGTTAATTCTGTTCAGGACTTTTCTATCATTTCTTTAATATATACAATGATTTAGTTCACCACCTCCAGAGCAATTTGACCTTTGCCACCTCCACCTGTCATTTTTATCTGCCCCAAACTCAAGCAAGAAACAGGAGAAGATGCACTATAGAAAAAGGCAGTGAACTGTGAATTTCTCCTATTATCTGATGGAGACCTCTCTTGGGGTGAAACTGACCTGCTTTTTTTTCCATTAAAAACTCTATTATAATGTTCCTTAAAGAACTTTCAAAGCATTTAGTTGACAGCAGTTATGAGTTAGCTATAATGTAAAGTAGGATAACTAATATTACATTGATTTTTTATTACTTCTGACATTTCTAAAACATGCAATATTTGACTTTTAAGAGTTTACTATAAAATATCCAATTTATATGAACCAAGATATTATTTTTTATGCAGTTACATCCTCCTACATTGAAACTCATGGGAAATAATAGTTTTTTAAAAGTTTATTAATATGGACCTCTGTTATAGCCATCAAATTTATTTATATGCACCTGGTTACTTCCTTTTCTATCTATCCCACAAATGACTGCCACATTAAACATTACAAAGCCACTTAGATTATGACCCTACTGCTCACAGACCTTCAGATTCTTTATACTATCAAAGTAAAGTGAAAATTAAGAATAATTTACAAGGCTTCCAGGATCTGACCCTGTTGTGACTTGTAACCCCGTTTCTGATTACTCTACTCATTGTTTCTATACCTTATACTCTGGCCCATACCCTTTACTGTTTCTCCTAAATGCCAGTGCACATCTGCACATCTGTTAATTCCATCTCAGTTGCTCTCTTGCTCATAATCAACTTGTAGATTTTACTTTTTCTTCTGACCACAAGTGACTTCTTCCTTTGAATTTTATACCTGTCAGTTATTTGCATTTATTATGCCTCCTTATAAAAGATATGAATATGCTTGCCATGGCTCCCTGTCTATACTCTGTAGTCTTTGAGGTCAGAGCTGTATCCATTTTACTTTGTTATCATCAATAGAACCTATCAGAATACTTTGAATACTATAGGTACCAAAGCAACATGTATTCAAAGAAAGATTGAGTGTAATGTGTTACTTACACTGGTGAATGATGACAATATCATTAATTTATTCATTAATTCAACAAGTTTATGAGGTTCCCACTATGTTGTAGGAATTGTTTTCCGTGTTATTTGGAACCTGGCCCTGAGGCAGATTTTATCTAGAAACCTTGACGTTCTCACATATTTCTCTGCTGTCCAGGACCTTTCCTATGATCACTGCCATCTTTTGGTATGCTTCTAATTAGACTAGATAAATTTTCCAACCTGAAACTTGAAAACATTGCTGTTGTGGAAAATGACCATCCTACAGAAATCCCTCCATACATGTTACTCTCTACCACCTCAGAGTGAACATTGCTGACCACTGGTAGAGTCTGGATGCTATTCGAACTCTCTATGTCTTCCTCTTGAACTGATGGTCTGATACAGTGGAGAGACTAATACCCCTCTATCAGCTTCTCTGATTCCCATCTTGTGGCGATCATAACTTAATCTGCTCTTTCTTACAGGAAACTTAAGCATGGCATGCTATTTATTTATGTCATCCACTGTAATTTTCTGAAAACACTATTTCAGGCAATATCTATGTCTTTAGAATTTTAATTTAGTGAGAATTAGGAGTCATAGCCTCATGGTATAGGTAAAACGTGATTTAACATAACCTTTATTTCAAAGCATGGTCCTGCAGGTTTATTTGTTTTAGAAAACAAATACTTGAGCAGACACTGTATTTGCTAACACTTAACAGAAAGCCTGGTGTATGGTATGTTCTCAATACATATTTACGGAATCAATGAAATGTGGTGCTTTTGTGCATTAAACAATGCAAACAAAGAACACCTGAAAGTAGGGCTCTTTTGTGTGTGTGTGTGTGCGTGTGTGTGTGTGTTTTCTTTAGCTGTAAGACTGTACAGACTCTGGTTCCTCTGTGGTTCTGGCTTCCACTTTCATTGGGATATCTGTGTCTATTCCTGGCTCTATATGTGCGTAACCTATCTGGGCTTTTCTTATTTCAAAATGAAGGGAATTGATTTAAATAATCTCTAAATTCTCTTCTAGCTCTAAAATCTGAGATTCTACAGATTAGGTTTCCTTATTTTATTCTTTTGTCGTTGTTATTCTTGGATGTATTTTGCATTTCTTCTTTCCACAGGACGCTAAGGCACTATTTACAAATACATACATAGTAGAAGGCACAGACACTGATTAAAAAATATTCTGCTATATAAATGTAATGATGCATGAATAAGGTAGTATTTTTAGGACTTCTTATTTCAAAGTTTGCTTTGGAAGCAGGTCATTAACATATTGCTCTTAACAGCTAGCTTCTTGTAGGAGAAAGGCAGAGGCCGATGTTAAAATGGTCTCATTAAAGTGAGATTTGGCTTTATTCTGAATGTCAAGTGTATAGATTCAGGCTTAGAGTAAATCTGGGCCCTTTGACAGTTGCAGTATCTATGGCTTTGCTCATCCCTCTGGACTTTTTTTTCTTCTCTACTCTGCACTGTTATTTATTTCCTCACAGCTTTGCACAGCCTAATTATGAACTCCTCAAAGATATGAATCACGTCCATACTTTAATTAAAGCTTTCAGTAAATTCAGGATGCTTGTATAGAATAGCTATCATTCAAAAATGATGTAAACTATATGAACTAATGTTAAACTTTTTAATCCTTAAAACTTTGCTATTAGCAATTTTATTTGAAGGAGTTCTATTTGCTGGTAACCAAAATCCAGAAATCTTGGGAAATTTTGCAGTTTGATTTGGACTCTATTGTTTTGGCTCTGTTTCTTAGTAATAGGCCTGGAGACTCAGTATTTCTGTCTTTAGGTACATTGTCATTTGCCTCCTGGCAAGGATTCACAGCAATGGTATTGGGTCACAAGACACAGAATCTCCCCTCGCCATTTCCCAGAATGTCTTTCTTGATCATGGTAATCTCACAAAATCTCATATATCTGAAGGTAGGCAAAAAGAGTTTCTTTTTACAAAACTAGCTTGTATTGTGAGTTCTTAATTATTCTCAGGCGGGCCATACCAAAGAGAATAAGATTTCACTAAGCACAACTCTTTACCAAAGTATAAGTTCCTTCTGAGGGAAAAGATTTTTGTCATTTTACTTGAGTAATATTTCCCTAGTTTCTAGAGCAGAGCTCACACATATCAGACACTTGATATATATGAACTGGTAACCTGATATCTTTCTACTAATCACTTTAAATCTCCCATTCTAGTGGTTCTCTAGCATGTGCCTCAGAGAAAATAAGCAATATCAAAAAGACTGGTATCTGTCAACCCACTGTGAAGGGATCCTTACTAGGATCCACCATGCAGCCAGCTACATTTTGAGATGTAGCTTTTTTTTTATTATTTTGTATTTGGGGTTGCATTACAAAAAATAACCAAATAACAGCACCACTTAAATTAGCTTAAGAATAATGAACTTATAAATAATTATTCTAAGCTGTCCAGTTGAAGTTGAGGATGGGATCTGAGCTAGACTTCAGAGAAAAGTAGAATCCAGTACTTGAACAATGTCAAGACTCTTTCCACCTCATTTCTATCTTCCTTGTGCATCTTCCTTCTTGTCTCTCTCCTTCTGTAGACTCTACTCTCTTCAAATTTTGGTTCACAAGAGTTTTCATTTTCAAGAAACGTTCCAGAATCTTTATCTTACAGCTTCAGCCATTTGAGAGTTTCTCCTATTTGCCTAGGCTCAATCAGGGGCATGCCATTGATATTCTCAAAGTACACTTTGCAAAAAGTTAAAAGTACAGTTTTCGTAGAAATATAGAATAAGCATGTGTCAAAATGTATTAAACTTCTTCATGAGAAACCTTGCTTTTAAAAAATTAAGAAAAACCAAAGTGTTTCTATTCAAAGTATTTCTTTTCTATTTAAAAAGATAGAAAGCTGGAATAGGATTTCTAAATCACATACAAAACAGGCTGATGTCCCACTGGACAACAAAAAATAAAAAAAACTTTGTGGGGGGAAATCTTTAGCATGCTTGTATCTCTATTTGCATCTCAACATTCATTTGCATTGCTATTTGACATGAAGCATTTACAATACTATCAATTTTATACAAATCACTAGCTACCTTTACAGAGTTATTAAATTCTCTATCAGTAGTAAATAAAATAAAATAAAATAAAATGTATATAACACTAGAAAATTACAGAACTCCTGGCTAGTCCTGCCAGACAATGCTCTACTGTGACACTAAATGGACACGCAGTCATCTTTTACTTATTTCCAAGTTATGGATATTTTAAAATAATGCCATAAAGATTCTTTACTCACATTGCGAAGATTAAATGAGAATATGTATAGAAAATGCTTAATGCAGTGCTTGGAACAAATTAACTCACCATAGAGTTTATTTATTTTAAATATTATATTTATTAATGTTATTTTTACAAAAATACCATCCCCTTTGAGTTTATGAGATGTTACTTCAGATAATTTTTATATTAATATATATAAAATATATTTAAGTAGTATATACTTAAATATACTTACATAAAATATATATAAGTAGTATATTTGTTCCTTCTTTCTTTCCTTCATTCTTTGATTCCTTCTTTGCTTCCTCCCTTCCTCCCTCCTTCACTCCTTCCCATCTTCCCTTTGTCAAAAATCCAGAAACAGTAAATGTTAAAACCAGATCAGTAAAATAAGTATTTGGCAAGAGTTTATTGAACATAGAAGAACAGCTCATAAACTGGGAGTCTTCAAATCCAAAAATGATACAAAGCTTAGAGGTATGATATTACAGAATGACTTTTAAAGTGAAAATAAGGAAGTTTTTAACCTTTACAATGATAGGTTATTACAATGGTGGTTCCAGACATTATGGGATTCGTTAAAAGTGACTATCTTATACCACTTTAGAAAGATGACTTAAGTTTCTTTTATGATTATCATCAGAAGCATTTATAAGAAACAACCTAAGTTAAGTTTTGCTTGTTCACAATATAAGCTAGATTTAGTTTTGCTTACATGGCTTAAATGGTTTTGCCTGTTTGGGGATTTTCAAGCCTGGTCTCCATTTTATTTTAATACCTCCTTCCCCCTCCCTCTCTCTCTTCTCTCTTTCTCTCTCTTTCTTTCTTTCTCTCTCTTAAATTCTGGCATGCACCTGATTAGCCAAGCTATTTGTCTCCACAGAATTAAAGCAAAACGAACAGTCCACTTCATCCCTCCGTCTTTTGTTGCTGCTATTCCTGCCTTGCCTTCCTCTGCTGCAGACATATTGGCTTTGGGATATTAGCGATTTCCCACTGGCTCTTATCTCCTCTAGGAACTCTCAGCTTACAGCTTTTTCCAAGGCAAATTCCCTAACCTCCTTCAAATCTTTTATTCCCAAATCATCTTCTCAGTGAGATCTACTCTGTTTGATTTAAAATGGAACTTCCCCAACTCCATTTCTCCTTTCTCTTTTGCCTTGATCTGTTTTTTTTCCATAGTAGTTAACCCTTCACAGATATCATGTTATTTAATTTTAAAATATTTTTATTTTTTCATATCTGTCTCTATCCCCTCCCATCAAAAGGTACACTAGAATATAAGCTTCGTGAATACAGAGATTTTTGCCTGTTTTGTTTACTATTATATTCCAAGCGTCTGGAAAAATTCCTGGCACAGTAGAGGTTCTAGATAAAGATAGACATTTGCTGTAGATTTATTGAAATCATAAATGTCACAACAGGGAAAATAAACAACAAAACTTCAACTCCACTCTCAGAAGGTGATCCTAGTGGACTCTATATAAGGAAAAGTCTTCCAGTGAGAATAAACTGCTAAGGAAGGCAAGCTAACGAATGGAAACTTGTGAGATTCATTATTCCTATTTTGGAGGCTATTAAATATTATATTTTTGAGGCAGTGGTCAAGGCACTATGCATCTCTTTCCTTGGATAATTTTTTAACTGTGGTTATTCTGGATTTCTTCCACAATTTTTGTATCAGGTATTTTGAAAATGGTTAAATTTATTAATTAGACCAGAAATTGTCAAACTATAATCTGTGAGCCAAATCCTACCCACTGCCTGTTTTTCTGCCATCTGTGAGCTAAGAATGATTTTTACATTTTCATAGTTGAAAAATATTAAAAAATAATATTTCACAGCATGTGACTATCATATAAATTCAGTTCAGTGTCCATAAATAAAGTTTTATTGGAACATAATCACACTTATTCATTTCTGTGATGTCTATGACTGTTTCTTGTGATAAAATAAAATTCACGAGTCCATATGATATAATAAATAACAAAATAAATTAATAAATAGAGGAGAGGGCTTCCCAGGTGGTGCAGTGGTTAAGAATCTGCCTGCCAATGCAGGGGACACGGGTTCGAGCCCTGGTCCGGGAAGATCCCACATGCCACGGAGCAACTAAACTAGACCCATGAGCCACAACTACTGAAAGCCACGTGCCTAGAGACTGTGCTCCGCAACAAGAGAAGTCACCGGAGTGAGAAGCCTGCGCACCACAACGAAGAGTAGCCCCTGCTTGCTGCAACTAGAGAAAGCCCGCATGCACAACGGAGACCCAACACAGCCAAAAATAAAGTTATTAATAAATAAATAAATAAATAGAGGAGAATAGATAAATATCCCCTACAGAAGAATTTCAAATATTGGTGACAGAAAGAAAGCAGCAAATGGAAAAGTAGTAGGCATGGATGTAGAAATTAGTGGACAAAAATTTAAGCAGAAATAGGGTATTTGTATAGTCTCAAGATATCTCCTACAAAATATTTGGTAATTAAAAAGGGAAAACAGCAACTTGACAAAACCCAAGCAAACACCACTTTTGCCAAGTGGTCAAGTGCAAGGTTAACATCACCACTAATAAGATACAGATATCATGCACCCCTGATATGATGCACTAGGAAAGGCATACCATTTTCTGAGATATCTTTCGCAATAATGCATAACCTCAATCTAATCAAAATAAAACATCAGACAAACCAAACTAAGGGACATTCTATAAACTGACCAGTACTTTTCGGAAGTATAAATTTCTTTTAAAGAAAAGTCTGAGGCGCTCTCCTATGTTAGAGGAGACTAAGGAGACATAACAACTGAATGCAGCATGATATCCTGGACTGGATCCTGGGACAGAAAAGGACAATATTTTTAAAAAAATGAAATTCACATAAATTACATATTTTGGTTAATATTGAATAGCATTGTATCAATGTTAACTTCTTAGTTTTGATAAATATTCTGTGCTTAAGTTGTTAGCATAAAGGGAAGCTAGTGGAAATGTATATAGAAACTCAGTATATACTATCTTTACCAACTCTTCCGTGAAGTTAAAATTATCTAATCATAGAAAGTTTGTTTTAATGCTCCATATTACTTTTTCCTTTTGTCCAAGAGGGCCCTAACAGTACTGAGGAGGGTGACAGTTACACCACAGTTCCTTATTGAGCAAGCAGCGAATGGAAAAACCAGCCCAGATAACACTTAAGCTGCTTCCTAAGCTTCCTGACACTTTCTATTCCCTTCAGGAACAGACATAGCCAGAAGAGAAAAATAAGCAGAAGAAGAA
The DNA here is from genome assembly GCF_005190385.1 of Monodon monoceros. Taxonomy (NCBI): domain Eukaryota; kingdom Metazoa; phylum Chordata; class Mammalia; order Artiodactyla; family Monodontidae; genus Monodon; species Monodon monoceros. The sequence goes on from NW_021703771.1 coordinate 33,196,499, forward strand.
AGTCAGAGTGGCTTATCTTCTTTGCATGCCCAGAAGGAAGTAGAAAGGCAGCTCTTAGAAACCAGAGAGAAAAGCTGAATATGATGTATTATTCCCAAACTGTCTCTACTTCTTTTTATTTTTTTAACTTTTTAAAAAAATATCTTTATTGGAGTATAATTGCTTTACAATGTTGTGTTACTTTCTGTTGTACAACAAAGTTAATCAGCTATAAGTATACATATATCCCCGTATCCCCTCCCTCTTTTTTTATTTTATTTTATTATTTTATTTTATTTATTTTATTTTTTATTTTTTGCGGTACACAGGTCTCTCACTGTTGTGGCCTCTCCCGTTGCAGAGCACAGGCTCCGGACGTGCAGGCTCAACAGCCATGGCTCACGGGCCCAGCCGCTCCGCGGCATGTGGGATCTTCCTGGACCGGGGCATGAACCCGTGTCCCCTGAATCGGCAGGCAGACTCTCAACCACTGCGCCACCAGGGAAGCCCCTCCCCTCCCTCTTGAGCCTCCCTCCCACCCTCTCTATCCCACCCCTCTAGGTGGTCACAAAGCATCGAGCTGATCTCCCTGTGCTATGCAGCAGCTTCCCACTAGCCATCCATTTGACATGTGGTAGTGTATATATGTCAGTGCTACTCTCTCACTTCGTCAGAGCTTTCCCTTCCCCTCCTGTGTCCTCAAGCCCATTCTCTAGGTCTGTGTCTTTATCCCTGCCCTGTCACTAGGTTCATCAGTACCATTTTTTAAGATTCCATATATATGTGTTAGCATATGGTATTTGTTTTTCTCTTTCTGACTTACTTCACTCTGTATGACAGACTCTAGGTCCGCCCACCTTATTACAAATAACTCAGTTTTTTTCCCTTTTATGGCTGAGTAATATTCCATTGTATATGTGTGTCACATCTTCTTTACCCATTCATCTGTTGATGGACATTTAGGTTGCTTCCATGTCCTGGCAACTGTAAATAGAGCTGCAGTGAACATTGTGGTACATGACTCTTTTTGAATTATGGTTTTCTCAGGGTATATGCCCAGTAGTGGGATTGTTGGGTCGTATGGTAGTTCTATTTTTAGTTTTTTAAGGAACCTCCATACAGTTCTCCATAGCGGCTGTATCAATTTACATGCCCACCAACAGTGCAAGAGTGTTCCCTTTTCTCCACACCCTCTCCAGCATTTATTGTTTGTATACTTTTTTGATGATGGCCATTCTGACTGGTGTGAGATGATACCTCATTGTAGTTTTAATTTGCATTTCTCTAATGATTAGTAATGTTGGACATCTTTTCATGTGTTTGTTGGCAATCTGTATGTCTTCTTTGGACATACAGATTGTTTCTTTTTAAATAATAATTATTTTATTGTGGGAGGAATACTCTTCAAATAACAAAATCTAGGCATCGTACTAAATAGCAATTCAAACAAGTTTAGCATATTTATCATTTTACTCTTGCTCCTCATAGATGTTTAAATAGAATGAAAGCAAATGGCAATCTGATTCCCTCATTTACATGGAGAAGATGGGAACAACATTGCCTGGAATATCAATTAATGAAAGTTAGGTTTCCAAAGAACAGAGATGATATTATTTTAAAATCATCTTATTAAAACACAGGGGGAAAGGTTTTTGATTTACATGTATATTTCAGACCACAAATTATCAATAGTTCTTTGACTTCATTATTTTCATCTAAAACCAGACAGAATGGGAGTGGATATGTAGGAAAGCAATGTGAGTGTTTGCATTGTGACCTATGACTATCATCAGCAAGTAGTTTAAGCAAAAGTAAAATCCACTAAGTAGCAAAGTAATTAATTACAAACCTCTACCTAAATCAGTGGCAATTTCTTGTCATCTGAAGTGAGTGACCCTTTTCCCTCTAAGTCCCACAATAAGGATAATAAATTCTGAAACTTGTAAGGGCAAGCAGATAAAATAATTGAATCAGGCAGTGGTAAGCACTGTGGCAAACAGAAGAGCCCTTATCTCAGCATAAAACTGCAGCCACTAATAGGTGAGAGCTAATTGTTGCCTTACAGGAAGGTAAGCACAATGTTTTCGGATTGTTTTTTTTCAAGAGAAAGCAAAACCCCAAAATTTTATATGAAATCTCTTCAGCCTATGATTCCTTTTCCACAGGAGTGTTAGTGCTACTAGGCATATATAGTCTTTGTTTCTTGTCCAACAGAAGAATAGGCAGCAGGGACACTGAAATCCTAGGGCAGTGAGAGGATGGGGATTCGTCCTTAGAAGAAGACTATACACTTGTTAGAATTTGTTTTTTAAATCTATGTTCAAAGAAGAATGGGTAACGAAAGCTTAAGAAAGGTTTTACTTGCTGTAGAACACCTTAAGGATATTGATACACTAAAGTGCATGTAAATCTCCAAGAGGAGATTATCATATTCAACTTTTTCCTAAACCTTTCAAAGTATGAAGAGATATTTTATGGCTTTGAGACTACTAAAATGCCATGTATCTAAATTCATCTGCATTTATATATATTACATCTATTTATGAAGTTTTGTTTTCTGGGTATTTATGTACATTTGAGCACACATGCATTTTCTTGGCCTTCTCATGTTTCAGAATTGCCATCTAAGTTTGGTAAAGTGTGACCAGCAGATTGTTTTACCCCAGGCAAATGTGACCAGTAATCTTGAGTTGGGGTAAAGCAGATGTTTGCAGAGCTTTTGCTCATATTTCTGATTTTGGTACTTCAGCCTGTTCTTTATGCTATGATTATATTGCAGTACTCTATAATCATGCCTCATCAATTCACGCTGGTTCAATGTATCCTTAGCGTGTTTCTTTTGTGAACTTCCCTTGTCATTGCCCTACTACAGCTGGGTATGTTAGCCTGCTGAGATTCAAGTCTCTGCGTATGTCCTTCTGAGAGCAATTGCCATCTCAGTGTATTTACATAAGTATATGTAGGTATATGTACTTTTGATTCTTTTGTTTGAAACAAAACTTTTATGTTATTGATAGTCAAAATTTGACATACGTTACAAGTAAAAATCTCACTGAGTTGCAATGAAAGCCTTTAACTGGTAATCAGGATATCTTGACTTTAGATTTTGCTTTGCTATTTGTTAATTATAATAAACTCACAAGGCCAAACATAGATACCCTCTGTTTCTTTATCTGTGAAAAAAGAAAATCATACTAAATGGTCTGTGATCACAAAGGTTGTGATATTCAAAGGCAGTAGTTTTCAATTAAGAAAGCATTAAAATCAGTTGTGGGGCTTGTTAAAACACAAATTTCTGGGACCCAACACCAAAGATTTGATTTAGCAATGCAGGGGTGAAGATCGTGAATTCACATTTTTCACAAGTACTCAGGTAATGATGGTTTTCCAGAGCACAATTTTTGTAGCACTACTCTATGAAACATCAGGCATCAGCATGATGTTATGTTCAACTCTTCACAATACACTCGCTGAGTAATATTTCCTGATTCTATATGACTTTACTAATTTTAGAAGACTGCATGGGTTGGGAACATAAGGCACAACACTATAATAAGAAGAATAAGGACCTTGAAGTCACTTATACTTGAGATTGAATCTCACTTATCTCTGTAAACATTTTGAACCTCAACTTCTTCATTTGTAAAATAAGAGGACTAACATTTGTTTCATAAAGATACTATAAGGGTTAAATACGTGTAAATATGTGCATTACATTTAGATTTTATTTCCTCCTTCCTTCACCACCTTCTTAATCCCTTGTTCTCATTTTACTACAAAGATCACTTGTCCACAATTCAGGTAGCTAACACAATAAGAAAATTTAGTTATTTCAATATTTAATAGAAGCCTATTTGTCTAGGCATGTACAAGGGATAGGGAGACTAGCTGATAAGAAAATATAATGAAAGTGATTAATACACACCACCTGTTCTCAGAAAGTTTCATTCTAATAAGATATCGTAGAAGCACTAAGGAAGGGTACCAAGCCCAACTTTGCAATTTGAGAGGGGGTGAGATGGCAGTGTCACAGAATGCATCTTAGAGAGGATTCTGCCTTTACTTATCTTTAAAATGAGTTTGAGCAGTGAGCTAGAAAGGTTTTTCAGAAAGGTCTATAAAATATAATAGAGGCATAGGCATGAACTATCTGTCTTTGGAACTTAAGTATATGTAATATGTGTATATTTATGTATATATATATATTTATATATAGCTTGTTAAGCATGTGTATTTTGATTTTCTATCAACACAGCGAACAAACTAACAGCAATCAGTTACTTGTTCATGATTATACAATTAGGGCAGATTTTGGCAGGGATGGATCATCTGCTACACAAGCATCACTCATGTGACTGGCAGTTGGAGCTGGTCACTGGCTGGGGTCTCAGCTGGAGCTGTTAGCTATTAGGAGTTTGGATTCTCCTCCACGTGGACTTCTCCACGTGGCTGTCTGGTCTATCTCAAAACTAGATTCCAAGAATGAGTGTTATTGACAAGGGTGAAAGCAGAAGCAAAGCTTTTTAAGCCTGCCTTTTGGATTTGAATCTTAGCCACTTCTGTAAAGACACTGTGCCTCAATTTCCTCATCTTTTGAATGGGACTAGTAAGCTTGCATCATAGACATGATGCAAGGGGTAATATGTGTAAACTAGTTAATTGCATTTAGATCTTAGGTAAACAGCATGACTTCTGCCATATTCTAGTGGAGAAATTCAGTCATGAGGGTATGGTGATGGTGACGGTGACTGGACTCTACCTCTCAATGGGAAGAGTACAAAGATTTTATGGCCACCTATCATTACCACAGGGAGACAAAGAGTAGCAGGGCTAAAGAAGGTGACAGAGATCAGAATATGGAGAACCTCATAAACAACACTAAGTGCTTAACTTTCATCTTGAAGCTAAAAGAAAGTCTTGTGGCCTCTCCCGTTGCGGAGCACAGGCTCCGGACGCGCAGGCTCAGCGGCCATGGCTCACGGGCCTAGCCGCCCCACGCCTGTGGGATCTTCCCGGACCGGGGCACGAACCCGCGTCCCCTGCATCGGCAGGCGGACTCTCAACCACTGCGCCGCCAGGGAAGCCCCAGAAAGTCATTTTAAACAGTGGAGAGACGTGCACATATTTGGTTTGTAATTAGATTATTTTGACAACATCGTGGGCATGGGTTTGAGAAGGGTACAACTGGAGTAAAGGAAACCAGTTTTAAGCTGCTGCAAGTTTTTAGATGCCTGGGTGTAAAAATCAATCTGGGAGAACAGTTGTAGTAAAGAAAGTGACAGAATGGAGATAGAGATTTATAAATTGGGGATAGAGGCTGGAGACAAAGGGGTTTGTTTTTGGAGAACTCTAGGGAAGGCAGCCTGAATATGCCTGGTGGTGAGGGAGGAGGGTGAGCTGTGAGAAGATGATGTATCTAATTTTGGACATTTGGGTTTAAAGGTGAATGAGAGACTTCAGAGAGAGTGGTACTATTTTGAGTTCAAACTTGTTGAATTCCTGCTTTGTAGGCAGATGGTCCAGAAAGAAAATATAGCCACACAAAATAGTCTACTATTTGTGGCATGTCAAAAGAGACTTTTTTTTTAGAAAAGTCCATAAATTATTGAATTAAATTTCTAAAGGAGAACAGCTAAAATACACCTATGTATTAGAATTAAGAGAGAATACAGAACTTTCTCTATTTGTTTAAATGTTAATTGCTAATTAGAAATTCATGAATTTACATTAACCTATTCCTAGGAAATGAGTCTATATTCTTGCAGTGACTTCTATTTTAAAGGTTCTGTGGAGGTTGGTACATTGGCTGGGTTTATTTGCCCTTCATTGATTTGTACATCTTACACAAAAGAGATACCAAGATTCTTGCCTCTGCTGTTTTTCACAGTATCCATGAGTAGTTTTCTGCTTCTTCAACAATAGACTCAGAAGGATTGCTATTGACTTCCTTATCTTCTCAATCCATCCTCAGCCACTCCCCTTTAGAGTAGTGACTTTTTTTTTAAAGGAAAAACTCATGTAAATCTGTCACGTGTCAAAATAGGTTGATACCTGCTGTCTTTTAAGTCTCTTAACTAAGAATAGAATATTTACACTATAGAATTGCTCTCTCCCATATCCCATTTTATACTGCAAGTATTCCAGCAAAAACCCAGCTGTTTTTACCCTAAAATAATTTATATGTCCTATCAATATGTTTCATGCACATACTAATGAGTTAAATTGTATCCATAAGAACTTCTGTGAAATCTAAGACCCTTCTGCTCTGCCTTCCTCTGGCTCCATTTGCCATTCTTATTTAATCCCACTCAGGGGAAGTAAACTCTTTAACCTGTTTTGAATACAATTCTTCTAATTTATATAACCAAAATGCTATTTTTATTGTATTAATTTTATTTTTTTCAAGCTTTATTGAGATAAATTGACATACCACATTGTGTAAGTTTAAGGTATACTACGCAGTGATTTGACAGACATATATACTGCGAAATGATTGCCATGGTGAGGTATCACCTCACGTAATTACTTTCTTCTGTGTCTGGTAAAAACTTTTAATATCTACTATCCTAACAATTTTCAAGTACAAAATACAGTATTGTTATCTATAGTCACTATGCCTTACATTGCAGCCCCAGAACTTATTCATCTTGTAACTGGAAGTTAGTACTCTTTGACCACCTTCACCCTTTGCCCTTGGCAATAAGAATTTACTCTCTGTTTCTATGCGTTAGGGTTTTTTATGTTCCAGGTATAATTGAGGTCATATAATATTTGTCTTTCTCAGTCGGATTTATTTCAGTTTGTATAATGCCCTCAAAGTTCATCCATGTTGTTGCAAATGGTAGGATTTTCTTTTTTTTATGGTTAAATAATACATATTTGCAGTTTTCATTCTTTCACCATTGACTATGATGTTAGCTGTGGGCTTTTCATAGATAGATTTTATTATGTTGAGGTAGTTTTCTTCTATTCCTAGTTTGTTAAGTGTTTTTATCATGAAAAGTTCTTGAATCTTGTCAAATACTTTTTTTCTTCATCAATTGAGATAATTATGTGGTTTTTGTCCATTCTGTTATGTGCTGTATTACACTGATTGATTTTCATTTTTACTTCATATGTTGAGCCGTACTCACATTGCAGGAATAAATCTCATTTTGTCATGTAGTATAATTCTTTCAACGTGCTGCTGAATTCAGTTTACCAGTGTTCTGTTAAGATTTTTACATAAATATCCATTAGGAATATTGGTTTGTAGTTTTCTTGTATTGTCTTTGTCTGGCTTTGGTATCAGAGTAATGGTGTTCTTATAAAATGAGGACTTGTTTCTTTCTCTTCAATTTTTGGGAAGAGTTTCAAGAGTACTCGTGCTAATTCTTCAAATGTTTGGTTAATTTTTATAGTGAAGCCATCTGATCCTGGGCTTTTATTTTTGGGGGCAGGGGTGACTTTTGATTATTGATTGAAACTACTTACTAGTTACTGGTTTGTCCAGATTTTCTATTTCTTCATAATTCAGTCTTGGTAAGTGGGTGTTGCTAGAAATTTATGCACTTCTTTTAGGATATCAAATTTTTTGGTGTACAATTGTTGATAATATTATCTTATAATTCATTTTCCATCTGTGTCATCAATTGTAATGTTTTAATATATTGTGTACCCATTAAGATAGATTTATAGTTTAAAAAATATTTTTGTCACTTAAATTCTAGGCACCAAAGTTACAGTAACACAGGTTACTATGTCAGTCCATGTATTACCTTTACTGTAGAACTTTATATTTCCATTTGGCTTTATGTTGCTGTCTAGCATCCCTTTGTTTCACCTTAAAGGGGTTCCCTTTAGTGTTTCATGTGGAGTTAGCCTATGGCAATAAACTGCCTAACTTTTTGCTTATCTAGGAAAATTTTAATTTGTTGCTCATTTTTGAAGGACATTTTTTCTGGATATATTATAATATTCTTTGTTGACAATTTTATTCTTTCACCATCTAAGTGTGTTAGCCCAATCTGTTTTGGCCTATAAAGTTTATTCTGAGAAATCTGCTGATAAGCTTATGGAAGTTTTACTTTTATGTGATGAGTTACTTTTTTCTTGCTGCTTTCACGATTCTTTGTGACTTTTGGTAGTTTTACTATAATGCATGTGTATCACTGTGGTTCTATTTGGATTTATCCCAAATGGAGTCTTTGAGCTTCTTGAAATTATATGTCTATTTCTTTCATCAGATTTTGGAAGTTTTCAGCCATTATTTTTTATTTATTTATTTTTTTTAACATCTTTATTGGAGTATAATTGCTCTACAATGGTGTGTTAGTTTCTGCTTTATAACAAAGTGAATCAGCCACTAGCCATTATTTTTTCAGAGAAGCTTTCTGTCCCTTTTTGTCTCTTCTCCTTCTGGGATTTCCATAATGTGTATTTTAGTCCACTTGATGGTATCTTATAAGTCTCTTAGATTTTCTTCTTATTTCTTAATTCTATTTTCTTTTTCCTCTTCTGATTTAATGACTTCAGATGACTTTTGTTCAAGTGTGATCATTCTTTATTCTGCCTGAACATGTCTGCTATTGAAACCCTCCAGTGAAGTTTTTAGTTTTTTTCAACTCCAGAATTTCTGTTTGATTCTTTTTATAGTTTCTTTTGGTTGGTATTCTCATTTTGTTCATGCATTGCTTTCCTGGTTTCAATTATTTGTTTATCTGTAGTCTCTTTAAGTTTGTTAAATATTCTTATGACAGTTACTATTAAATTATTTGTTAGGTAGCTCATAGATACGTATTTTTTTAGGTTTGGTTTCCATAATTTTATATTTTTCCCTTGATTGGGCCATATTTTACTATTTCTTTATATGCCTTTTAATCTTTTTCTGGGGTATGGGCATTTGAAGAAGACAACCTCCTCTGTAGTCTTTGCATACTTGCTTTATGAAGGGAAAAACCTTTGCCAGTCAGCCTGGCTAAAGGTTTTAGGACCTCTCAAATATTTTCTGATCTCTTGTTCCCCTTGGAATCTGTGGAACTGCAGTTCTTACATGCAGTGGTGCTTGCCTATTTTTAGTGGCTTCCAAATTCTGCCACTATTCCCTAAGTGCTCCAAAACAGGCAAGGTAAAAGCCATTCCATCAGGCAGGCTCCCAACAAGCTAGAATGTTGGATGCACTCTTGTTTCCATCCAATGGGAGAGCCCAAGTATGGTATGTTTCCTCTGGTTGCATGCATTATACTGTGTAGGTGGACAGACACAAATGAGTATTTAAAACTCCATGAATTTTCAAACCTGTTTTGCTGGAATTCCTTCTTGATTTTACGTATACCTAAGTGCTATAGCTTGTCAACCACTCTCTAGGGTTCTGGTCTTATATACTGTTACCTCAATGTCTTTGTGGGGGAAGGAAGGTCTGTAGCATTCTATTCTACCATCTTTCTGACATCTCTCTTCTATCAACATCTTTTGATTTCCTAGACTGCAGCCATAATTTCTTCTATTGCATATTTTCTTTCTTGGCTTATTTTCTAGTGTTGGAGTAACCCTGAATTTACTTTTGTGGAATGGATATAGGGTGGAGTGTGGAGTATATGTGTGGAAGAGTGATGAGATTGACTATTCAGCTATAGATTTTCAAATAATATTCAGATTTCATTTCTCTCCTTACTGCTACCTGCCTTTTTGTATTCTTTAGCTTTCTAGGGGTTAGAAAGTGAAATTTTCTGAAAGGTCTCCATCAGTAACTGCTTTTTCATTCACTCTTCACCTTCCAAAATGTTAATAAAATTATGTGCAATGATGTTCACATCTTGTTCATTTTTTTTGGTGAATTTTCTTATATATTTTGTTTTATTAATCTTATTTTAATGGGGTCTTGGGAAGGAGATACCATTGAGTGCTACTCACTCAATCTACCAACTTGAACTAGTTCTCATTTTTTCTTTGTGGACTTTTTATATGAATTGTTCAGTTCATCAAATATTTATTAAGCAAGGTTAGCTTGCTTCATGCTTGGTAATAGGAGATCAAAGATATTTTCAAATATGAGAATATGAGTTCAAAGATTATGTTAGAAAACATGAGTTCAAAGTTATTTGAGCACTTTGTATTCTAGTCCAAAAAAAAAAAAAAAAAAGCATGAACAGGTACTTGCCATTCAATATAGTACTAATATTAACTGTAATTTTGAGTACTTCCTATGTGTTAAGCATTGAAAGGTACATTATGTTAAGCCTCAGAATGATGATAGCTAGCCACATACTTTTTAGAATACATACAGGAAGACCTATGAATATTTTGTAATCAGTTTCAAGAGTTTCATTGAACTCATGAAGCTAATCTATGGACCTGCATAGATCCCAGATTAAATGTCCTTAACATAAATATTTTCCATTCGTTTGTTTACTAGAAAATTCTTATTGAGTACCTAAAACAAGCCAGGCATTATTCCAATATGGGGGAGACACAGCAGTCAATGAAAGAGACAAAAATATCTGCTTTGTTGAAGTTTATAATCTAGAGTATATAGTATGGTATATCAGAGGATGCTGGGTGCTATGGAGGAAAATAAATAAGGAAAAGAGTTTGGTGCATGATCAGGGGAGTCAGTTTTAAATAAATAGCCAGAGAAGACAAGACTGAGAAAATGACATGAGCAAAGGCTTGAATGAGACAGGGAGCCAGCCTCCTGGCAACTGGTGCAGAACATAGCAGGGGATGGAGCAGCAATGACATAACCCTGAGAAAAGAGAATGCCTGGCATGTTTGAGAATCAGAAAGGAGGCCAGTGCGACTGGTGTGGAGTAAGAGCATGAGATACTGAGGTATGTGATGTTAGAAACTTAGAATAGACACATGGATCTATTCAGTAGAGATTTGCACTTCAGCATTAGTGAGACGGGAAGGATTTAGGTAGATGGGATAGAGTACTGACATTATCTAACTCTTTGGGGAAGTAAAGTTTAAAGATATGCATGCCTGAAAAGCATTAGGTTGGCAAAGGAGAGAGTAAAAGCATCCCAGGTAGATGGAAGACCATATATGAAAACACTGAATTTTTCCCTGTAAGGGAATGATCATTACTGGTGATTTATCTCCACTTCCATTCAATGGGGTCAGCTATGAGATGACATGAAGGACTTTCAGTGTTTTTTTTTCCTGTTGATCATGGGGGTTAGCAATCTAGCATTAATTTCCTAATGACAGTATTAAGACAAACTCTTAATTAAATGACAGATGCTTTTAAAAAGAGAACCAGACAAAAGTTCTAAAATCCTAGGCATTATTACATTAATCCAACATTATTACTTGGATCAACATAAAACAGATTTTTTTTTCAGTGAAATTACTTCAAGCACAAAAATATGACTAATTCCAAACTTTTAACAGCCAAAGCAACATGAGGATTTCTAATGACCAAGCTGTAAACAGCTTATAGAACATCCACATATAGGCCAATGCCCAGAGATGATTTTTCATTTTGTTTTGTTTTTAATTTTCAGAAGCTTTAGTTTGACGTCTTAGGCTTCAAACTGGAAAAAAAAAGGAACATTTTTTTCCTTTTCAAATAAACGACCTAAAGTCTCAAAAATTATTGTTGAATGGATGAAAAAATAGTAACCTATTTAAAAAAATAAAGCTCTAGAGGAACTTTTAGTATAATCACATGCTAATAGTCCAATACCAATAAAAAACATTTTTGGTTTCTCAGGTATTAATACTCTATATCTTAGAAAGGTCTCTTTTATATACTCTATGGCACAACATCACCAGTATTTCATGGAAGCTCTCTTAAAGTCAGTACAAGATCACACAGAGATGAAAAAATTCCAAAATGAGTGTGCCAAGCAGATTAAATTCCATTAAGGATAGAAAATACTACACGATCATACTGAATACTGACTACTTCACTTTTATTTTTATTGAAAACTCTGTGGCACAGATGTACATAAATGTTTTCTTTTCTACTTATAAGATAGCAAGGATATTGCAGAAAATTCCCAATTACGTTGTTGGTACTGAGGCAGGAAGCTTTAATTTTCTTTTTTTAATCAAAAAAGTTTGCTATGCTTCTTGTAGATATATTTTTAACCTTATGTTTTGTTTAGATATATTTGAAGTCACAATGAAAAGTATTTGACACATTGCTCATTTGTGAAATAATAATAAGCTTAAACTTAGGCAAAATTGTGTTACTTGGTAATTATTTTAGTAGTGACTAAATTTATATTTTCATGTGTGTATGTACATATGTACAAATGAAGTATCTATATCTATATTTATATATAGAGGGTTATATATGTATATTTGCATATGCACACCTAATTTATATATATATATGTATATATATATATATATATATTTTTTTTTTTTTTTTTTTTTTCCTAGAAGCTCATATAAGCAACTATTAAGCATAGTTACCTCTGGGAGAAGGTCAGATTCCATAGCTAGGAGTACAGAATTTTCATTGTATGCATTTCTTAGTAGTTGAAATTTTTAAATCTTTTATATAATGTGATATATATTTTATATATTACTTTGAAATAAAATAATGTAACAATTTTAAAGGACTTACCATTAATTGATATATATATATATTTAAAAAGCCAAAGGCTGCTATGTATTATGAGAGCTGGAGGGACTTTATCTAAATTCCTGGATGATCCTTTATAACAACCTCATATTTATCTTCACAAACAAGACAGACAAGAAGACTGGCAGAGTCAATAACAGAGTAGAAATTAATGTTTGCCTCTCCTTTCCACCATACTTTTCGGAGACCATGAAACTTGGCTAGGGAAGTGTTTTCCTTTCCTGGCTTCAGTGGCATGGTGTTGTACTGAAGGAGCTAGATATAACTACATTTCTTTCTGAAACCTTCATTACCAGCTGTGTGTTCTTTGGTACATTAAGTACTCTCTTTCAAGAGCAATTTCTTTACACAAAAAGTATGAACAATAACACTGTATTGGTTGCTGCTATGATTAAACAAAGTAATGTAGGTAAAACACCTGGAAAATCGTAGTATTTAAAAAATGTATTTTATCCTGAATTAAATATAATAAATATATTATATTGCTTATGTCATTGGAATGTCCTTAAAATAAATGTACTATGTCTTACAAAGCCACAGCCAACATCATCCTCAATGGTGAAAAGCTGAAACCATTTCCACTAAGATCAGGAACAAGACAAGGTTGCCCACTCTCACCACTATTATTCAACATAGTTTTGGAAGTTTTAGCCACAGCAATCAGAGAAGAAAAAGAAATAAAAGGAATCCAAATTGGAAAAGAAGAAGTAAAGCTATCACTGTTTGGAGATGACATGATACTATACATAGAGAATCCTAAAGATGCTGCCAGAAAATTACTAGAGATAGTCAATGAATTTGGTAAAATAGCAGGATACAAAATTAATGCACAGAAATCTCTTGCATTCCTATACGCTAATGACGAAAACTCTGAAAGTGAAATTAAGAAAACACTCCCATTTACAACTGCAACAAAAAGAATAAAATATCTAGGAATAAACCTACCTAAGGAGACAAAAGATCTGTATGCAGAAAATTATAAGGCACTGATGAAAGAAATTAAAGATGATACAAACAGATGGAGAGATATACCATGTTCTTGGATTGGAAGAATCAACATTGTGAAAATGACTCTATTACCCAAAACAGTCTACAGATTCAATGCAATCCCTATCAAACTACCACTGGCATTTTTCACAGAATTAGAACAAAAAATTTCACAATTTGTATAGAAACACAAGAGACCCCGAATAGCCAAAGTAATCTTGAGAAAGAAAAACGGAGCTGGAGGAATCAGGCTCCTGGACTTCAGACTATACTACAAAGCTACAGTAATCAAGACACTATGGTACTGGCACAAAAACAGAAAGATAGATCAATGGAACAGGATAGAAAGCCCAGAGATAAACCCACACACATATGGTCACCTTATCTTTGATAAAGGGGGTAAGAATATACAGTGGAGAAAAGACAGCCTCTTCAATAAGTGGTGCTGGGAAAACTGGACAGCAACATGTAAAAGAATGAAATTAGAACACTCCCTAACACCATACACAAAAATAAACTCAAAATGGATTAAACACCTAAATGTAAGACCAGACACTATCAAATTCTTAGAGGAAAACACAGGCAGAACATTCTATGACCTAAATCACAGCAAGATCCTTTTTGACCCACCTCCTAGAGAAATGGTGGAAATAAAAATAAAAATAAACAAATGGGACCTAATGAAACTTAAAAGCTTTTTCACAGCAAAGGAAACCATAAACAAGACCAAAAGAAAACCCTCAGAATGGAAGAAAATATTTGCAAATGAAGCAACTGACAAAGGATTAATCTCCAAAATTTACAAGCAGCTCATGCAGCTCAATATCAAAAAAACAAAAAACCCAATCCAAAAATGGGCAGAAGACCCAAATAGACTTTTCTCCAAAGAAGATATATAGATTGCCAACAAACACATGAAAGTATGCTCAACATCATTAATCATTAGAGAAATGCAAATCAAAACTACAATGAGATATCATCTCACACCAGTCAGAATGGCCATCATCAAAAAATCTACAAACAATAAATCCTGGAGAGGATGTGGAGAAAAGGGAACCCTCTTGCACCGTTGGTGGGAATGTAAATTGATACAGCCACTATGGAGAACAGTACGGAGGTTCCTTAAAAAACTAAAAATAGAACTACTATATGACCCAGCAATCCCACTACTGGGCATATACCCTGAGAAAACCATAATTCAAAAAGAGTCATGTACCACAATGTTCATTGCAGCTCTATTTACAATAGCCAGGACATGGAAGCAACCTAAGTGTCCATCAACAGATGAATGGATAAAGAAGATGTGGTACATATATACAACGGAATATTACTCAGCCATAAAAAGAAATGAAATTGAGTTATTTGTAGTGAGGCGGATGGACCTAGAGTCTGTCTTACAGAGTGAAGTAAGTCAGAAAGAAAAAAACAAATATCGTGTGCTAACACATATATACGGAATCTAAAAAACAAACAAACAAAAATGGTCACGAAGAACCTAAGGGCAAGACGGGAATAAAGATGCAGACCTATTAGAAAATGGACTTGAGGATATGGGGAGGGGGAAGGGTAAGCTGGGACAAAGTGAGAGAGTGGCATGGACATACATACACTACCAAATGTAAAATAGATAGCTAGTGGGAAGCAACCGCATAGCACAGGGAGATCAGCTTGGTGACTTGTGACCACCTAGAGGGGTGGGATAGAGAGGGTGGGAGGGAGGGAAATGCAAGAGGGAAGAGATATGGGGATATATGTATATATATAGCTGATTCACTTTGTTATAAAGCAGAAACTAACACACCATTGTAAAGCAATTATACTCCAATAAAGATGTTAAAACAAAGAAAAGAAAGAAAAATAAAGAAATAAATAAATGTACTATGTCTTTTATGTCATTCGGACACCCTTGCCTCTGGGTCTTCTATCTCTACATTTCTCTTTCTGATTTTTCTCCAGTGAAAGAATACAGTGAAACTGTTATTTTTTGAGCCTTGCTTCAGGCACATGCACACAACAGAGTTGTGTGAAATTTATTCCCAGAGATCTAAGGGAAAGATACACTAGAAAGCAGGCTATTGTCACAGGATGTTGTGAAATCAGCTCCTTCTCTTTCTCTTCTGACCCAAGAATGTGTGTAATCACAGCAATGTCTGTAGTTTGAGTCATAAGATGAGACATCAAGATGACTCTCATATTTACTTTGGCACCTTTTCTGGAAGCTCTGCTTGTTCTTTATTCTATTGACGTATTTACTGCTTGCTGTATATCACTGTATATCTTAATGTTTATTCTGTGCCCTAGAGATTTTAGGAGTCACATCCCAAGTTCTATCACTTTGTTATTGTACTAAAAATGCTTATCCTTTTACTGATATCTTTGTAGGTAAAACTGAGATTATGACAAATAATTCTCATACCAAATGTTGTGCACTCAGCCTTCACACTGTTTTAATGAAATTGAACAATTTCTAATAATTAAAAATAGGGAGATTTCATATGAAAAATGAAGGAGCCGCAAGTACCCAAAGCAACAATGACCCAAAGCTCAGTGGCAGCTGCCCTTCTTGAGAAAGCATACGCTGTCCTGTTCACTGTTACTCCTGCCCTTTCACTCCTTTATGCTACTTCCTGGTGGGGCCAGGCATTTGAGTTTATGACCATTAATGTGATGCATTTAGTCATTTCAGTACAGAGAACATTTTGCTTAATTAGGTTTGTTAAATTGCTTAATGGTCTTTGAGAACTACATAAAGATACTCAGTACCCACAGGGCACTGAGTATTTATGTAAAAGGAAATGGATAATGCAAAGAACCAGCTTTCTCCTTTTGCATTTCGTTTTTACTTCCCAAACAGAAACGTAGAAGTCAAGTACATCCTTGACACTCGCCTCTCCTCTTTGATGCTTCATATGTAACCCATCACAATATGCTGTTGATCTTTATGTTCTAAATATTTGATAAAGATTTCTCCAGTTTTCTTCATGTCCTTAAACCTAATGCAAATCATTTCTAACCCCTTTGATATTTCAATACTTCCCTAGCTGCTTTACTTGAACACTATGTTTAGTCTCCCTCCATTTGTATGTGCTCCCCTTCAGTTTATTCTCAACACTTCAGCCGCAATGATCCTAGTATTATAAATGGAAGTCAGTTCATGTCAGTCCTCTGCTTAAAATTCTCCAATGCTCCGTAAATCATTCTGAGTAAAAGAGATATAACATCAACAACGAGGGGGATGTACATGGTTGGCCCCTAATTATCTCTCTGAACATGTCTCCTATTGCTCCTCTCTTGTTTCCTGTGCTCCAACTGCACCATCCTCTTTCTGTTCCTTGAACACACCAGCCATGCTCAAAGCTTTAATGTACTCTTCCCTCCTGCCTGCAATACTCTCCCTGGAATACTCACAAGACCTCTTCCCCAGCCATCTCCAGGCTTTATGCATCCATTTCTTTTCAGTTAGGACTTTACTAGCCACCCTCTAAAACTACAAATCCCCCAACCCCATAATTCCTTTCCTTCTTCCCCATTTTAGTTTTCTCTTTAGCTTTTTCTGACATGTTTTACTGAGAAGGCCAAGTGTTTTTCTGCTTTGTTCACTGTTATATCACCCAGAACTGTTCCTGGAACATAGACATGGCTCAAGGAATATTTCTTTGAGCTCACTTTAATAGAATGAAAGAATAATAGAGTGTAAGTAAGCAAATGGTAAAATATAAATTCTTAACGTGGACCTAAATAGATGTGGTTTTAAATTCCAGGCCCATCACTTTGAGACTGTAGGTAAGTGATGACCTAAACTTCAGTTTCCTTAGGAAAACAATTATAATATCTTTTAATAGGATCATTGTGATGACTAGGTGATGCTATCCTATAATAACCTTACCATAGCTCCTAGGATTTAGCAAGTGCTCAAAACTGTTGGCAATTTTAATTTACCTGTGGACTTAATGTGAATATGGTTAGACTGATTTTGGGGTCTATTACCATGTGTTTTGTTAAGGTTACTAAACTGAGAAATGTAATCAGTTTCTAAAATACATTGGCTTTTGAAAATTGTACAATACCAAACAATTTTTCTCAGTTTCTGAAATATATGAGTTTTTCTCTGAATATATTTTTAAATAACATCTCTTGTTTTATTGAAGCTTTTATCCTATAAAATATCAGAATGATATGTGTTCCTCCATATAATCCTGTCAAGTTTTCTTGAGGTCAACCTTTATCTTTCTTTGAGCTTATTTTAATAGAATCTCATCATATAAACTTCAAGTCCTCTTGCACAGAATATTATGTTTCTTTAGTTTACCAAAAATAAAAGTTTTAGAATTTTTTTTAAATTGCTCTCTTCATTAGTCTAATGTAAGATTAAAACGCATTTTTAAAAAAAGTTACAATTTCTTCATACATATTTAATTTATAAACTTAAAAATTATATGTATAGATAAAGATAAGGGTTAAGAAAGGAAAATTTAAAGAGCATTTGTTTCAATATAAGTAGTGATTATATAATTTGTATTATTTAAATTCTAGAATGAGGCAAATATATCTTTTTCAACACCAGTAAAAAAGTCATTTGTGCAGATATATTCTCTTATCTGCATAAAGAACATTATAAAACAAATATATAATTTTCATTATGTGCAAAACTCTACTAGTCTACTTTTATTGCCATAACCACAACAAATGTGCAAAATTCATGAAATATATCACTCTTAATGAGCAGATATTCCTTAGCTAATTTTTTTCTATTCTCAATCTTTTTTTAAAAATAAATTTATTTATTTATTTATTTTTGGCTGCGTTGGGGCTTGTTGCTCCATGTGGGCTCTCTCTAGTTGTGACAAGCAGGGTCTACTCTTCATTGCAGTGTGCAGGCTTCTCACTGCAGTGGCTTCTCTTGTTGTGGAGCATGGGCTTTAGGCACGTGGGCTTCAGTAGTTGTGGCATGCAGGCTCAGTAGTTGTGGCTTGCGGGCTCTAGGGCACAGGCTCAGTAGTTGTGGCGCATGGGCTTAGTTGTCCCATGGCATGCGGGATCTTCCTGGACCAGGGCACGAACCCACGTCCCCTGCATTGGCAGGTGGATTCTTAACAACTGCACCACCAGGGAAGCCCCTCTATTCTCAATCTTAAACATGAATATTAAAACCAATTTGTTCTGAATAATGACCATTAATATAAAGAAAAATAAACAAATGTACAATGACAGACATTAAAATAAAATTTTAGAATTTTCTAGAATATAATAGCTTGTATTTGATCTTTAAAATAACATCTCAACAATGGGTTATGGTTTTCTTTCTTGGCTTTGGGCTGCACACAGGAGTGACCTATTTTCTCTTGCACCATCAATGAAGTTTTGAGGATGTCTGCTTTGATATGTTTTTCTTTGTATCTTTCTTTTATATAAACCAGAATTTTTAGTATCTTTTTATACTTTTGGCATCTTTCAAATAATCATCTTCCATTTTCTTTGATTTTTTTCTTTACAAAAGGAAGCAAAAGAGGAAAATAGTTTCTGCTCCATTTTTATATATACTATTTTCTGAGTTGGCATTTTCTTTTTCAGTTAGAACCTGTTACAACTAGTTCAATACAAGATCTTCAGCATCTTGGTTCTGGGGCAAGAATGAAGAATGGGGAATACAAAAGCTAGAACATGAAATGATTCCCAGGTAGAAAAATAAAATATAAATAAAGGCACTGCTGTCAGAAATTTTGGACACTTTAGGGTATTCTTCACTGACCTGCATTACGTGTACTGGAGAGAACAAAGATTAGCATGGAATTATAGGTTAGAACCATACTGTGAAGAGCCCTGTATAGGTTAGAGTTTATAGCAAACAAAAAAGAAATTTTTTCCAGATGGAAGGGTAGGAAAAAGTATGCATAGGTTGGTAAATCTTTGAAAGGGATCAACATGACACTGCAAACATAGATGTGTAAATTCTCGGTGTATGAAGGCAAAAACAGCAGAGGAATGCATAGACCATGACTCAGATTTTCCTTACAGAAAAAGATATCAACACACTAAGTTTTCTAGCATATCTATATTCAAATATAGATAGAATAATATATTACTATGACTGGTTAATTGAGTTGTAGGAAAAATTGATTAGAATTCAGTTAGTAACAACCCCAAAGTCTCACTGGCTGATGATGAAAAAAATGAATGTTTTCTCTCTTACCCATGAATTGGTGAGCAGCAGGGGTGGTGATTAGGTTCAGGTGTCCTCCAAGTGTCTTTGTTCTCCTTAGACCAATGACTTCCCAGCACAAGCATTCTCAGAGCAGATGGCAGAACCACTACAGGGGCAAGTGGGAAAAGGTGATGCCTATTAAATGTTCATCTTGGTACTAGCACTTTGTCTCTTCTCCCCACATTCCATTGGCTAAAGCAAATCATGTGGATACACCCAACAGCAATGGCGTAGGATTATATTCTCAGTTAATGGAGGTAACTAATGATGGGGAAGAAAGGAATAACTGTAAGGAAATAACATAAACTTTCAGCCTGTTGGAGGGACAATTTGTGGTGAAACAATATTCTGTGTTATCAACTTTACAGGTTAATATTTCCATAAAAGCCAAAACCTAAGTACAGTTATTAAGCCCCACCCAGAAAACATGTGTATCCTAATTTTCTATCTTTCTAGTTTCTTCCACAGAAAACTTCAAGTGTGATTTGACTAAGGTATGTTTCCTTTTAGTCTGGTATAAAAGCTTAGATTTAAGAAACAAACTTCTAGCTATTAAATTTCCAGAATTATTATTACTTTTTAAATCATGAGGACATCTAAAATAGATTAGGTACGTGGTCATGTATTCCACTTGCTTGTATGTCAACCCTAATGGTGTCCCTTATATCAATGGTTTCCAAACAGTGGTGAGTGAACAAAAAGGAATTTCAAAATATCTTTATAAATATTTTAAGTGTTCATTATGGCCATGTTTAATATATGTATGCCTCATCACTTCGTTTTCAAGTGATTTATTAAAACTTCAAAAAAATTGGGATTCCAGAGAAATACGTCCTCAAAAATAAAAGAACCATTGTTCTTGGCACATTTTTATACTTAAATATATGTTAGAACTATACTTAACAAGCAACTTATCAGGTATTGTGGTTTCTATCCAAACATATGTTGCTTTTTTCAGCACAGACATCTTACATTATGAATGCAATTTTTGTTCTCTTTTAGATAATTCTCCTCTAAAACCTTTAATAACATATTTATTTTTATTAATAATAATATAACCTTTAATAACATATTTTCAAAGCTAAGCAAATTATAAATAAAAGAAGCCTACTTGAATTTCCCAAATGCAAATTATAATGTAATTGGATACATGGATCATCAGGCCATTCCATCACAAAAATGTCCTGTGATATTAAACAACAGACTGAAAAATTTCTCAGAGTCAACTTAAAGTTAAATATTATATCTCTGTGGTCTTCTAATATCAAAACACAGTTGAAAAAAAGTAGAGTACATATCTACAACATAAGTCAACGTGTTCATCTTCACAGTAATCTGTATAATCATTTTGAACACAGTATAAAAATATTAAAGAAAATTTTACAGTCCTCTGCTAATTTTTAAAAGGTAAGCGCTGTGTTTTATTATGGCTGAATACATAAAGAATTCTCTCTCTCAGCACATACACAATATTTAAAAGTTAAAAGTTACTATATAGAAGCATTTCACATATAGGTAAATAGTTATATAAATAAAACTACTAAACAAATAAATACTATTATACAAATTAAAATGCCCTCTAAATATTACTTTATACTATATATAATAAATATAATTTTATATAAAATATTTATTATATTATAACTATATATTATTTTATACATCATATATGATCATATATAGAATATAATTAGATTATAAATATAATAAATAAATATATTTTACATATAAAATATAAATACAATACATTTATTATAAAAGTACACTATAAATATTATTAAAGGGGCAGTAAAATGGTCTATTATTTGAGAGTAGCATATCTAGAACATATCTAAATACAAATGAAAATAACGAATAGTATTAAGATAATGAATATCACAATTTTTTGTTGTAGATAAATTCTGCAATCTTGACATTCTAATGGTTACTCCTAAATCGGTGAAGACAAAATCAACTCTGAATATTTACAAGGTTTCACAATAATACATTAGGTCAATTAAGGAAAATGCGAATTTTCACATTGACACCAAAATTAGTGACTATAAGGAACTTATTGTCTACTGTTTCTCATCTGGGTTTCCCCGGAAATCACGCCAAAGCAAAAAAGTGAACAAATACAAAATAATTGTGAAAAAATCTTTATTTAAGACATTTTCCTCCCCCAAATTTGCATGATAAATTCTTTCTAAAAACGTTTACTCATTCTTCAATTATCACATAATGTGAGGAGTTCCACTGCAATGAGAATATAGATATTTTATCACATTTAATAAAGACAAAAGTAAAGTAGATTGATATTAATCATCATTATGCATAAAATTACTTATTTTCATTTATACTTATAAAAAACTCATACACTAGTGGGAATATTTTCTATTAATTTACCTCAAAGTTAATTTGAAACCTGATTCTAGTAATTCACATTACCCATTTTATTTATTGGTGCTCTGACTTTCAATGGTTAGTTTGAGAAGGTAATTTTTTAAAATTCATTTTTAATGACATTTGGGTTGATGAACCTTTTTAGTGTTTTTGTTTCTACAAAGCAGCAGACAAATTGTGAAAAAAAAAGTGAATTTTTTAGGAAATTTATACAGATTTGTTTAAAAAGTTAACAAACATGATGATAGTAACATTTATTTTTTAATAAATTAAACCTACTGGTTTCAAGTTGACTGATTGTGGCTAACATTTTTCTATTTAATAAAAGACAGTAGGAGTCCGTCCATTAAACAGTCCTATTAGGTATATCTATTTTTTATTACAGAGTATATATTTTACCACTATTATTTATTTATGTAACATGGTTTTGAAAGCTTGAAAACATTATTTTTTCTGCCAGCTTTATTTTTATCTGCTACTCAAGAAGGATTTATATATTTTTTATTAGAGCTAAAAAACAAAGCTTGATTGTGCTGAAACTTGTCAAATTTAGCTTGTGTGTTCTGAAATGTGATTAAAAACTTTTTAGAGGTTTAAATTAGAATATAGGAAAGCTAAATTGAATCTCTAAATTGAAGTTTTCTGTTTCAAAAATCAGAGATGTTTCTGCATTAAAAAGTCTAATTTGACAAATATTTACCATGCTCCTCCTAAATACCAGATTCTTGAGGAGTTCACAGTGAAGGGAAGGATATTTTGTACCTTACCGTATTTGCAATTGGTTCCTTAATGTTAGAAGTTTACCACCAATATATCCAGTGATTCACTGCTGCTTGTTGGTACCTGAAATTCCTACTAAGAAGTCCCTTACATGGGCTTATCCAATGTCCAAGTCAAGTGGGTGACCAGGGAAAGTTAATGATTTGCTGTTAATTAGAACTAAATTAGTTCAATGCATGCTAGGGAGAAAGGAGTCGAGGAGCTGCTTGCAATCAATTTTGCTCTTATTCCTGAGGCTGAGGGGGGCAAATTCAAGGAAGAAAGAAGGCAGGTACGTGATCCTGGTCTAATCTCCTTATGAACATAGTAATAACTGACCTTTTGGCAAACAAATTAATGCAAAAGAGTCTTTCTATAGCGCAAAAGATATGCTATATAATATCTTTAAAAGATATGCTATATATATATAAATACAGATTTATATTCTATAAATATACTGAATGTCAGGTGTCCATGATCTAAGATTACTTAAGACAAACACACTTGGAATCTATGGGTGAATTAAGCATGGCTCTCTGGAAAATGTCACATAAGCTGTATAACTATCTGAATAGAAAATGGAGGTATTTTGTAACTGAATCTGGTCCTGACTGTGACGAGATGTACACTTTCCTAACTTGAGACCTCAACTTTTACTTGGGCAAGAGGGTGCATCTGTCGTAGGTAGGAAGGCACAGTAAAAATCCCTATACCTCACCCTTGATCACTCATGACTCTTAAAAGCCCATTTACTCGAAATTATTAATAAAGGCTAAAACTGAATAAGATCTCTCATTTGTGTGAGTCTGATTTGACAATCTGATCCTTCAATGTTAACTCATGCTTAGCAAGTGTTTTGTGGGATTGGCATGAAATTTATTTCCTAATGATGAAGTGTACACAGAAAAAGACTTGCTTCCTTGTCCATTTCTAGCTAAAGTGGAGAAGATACTGTTTTTAAGAAAATCCATAAAACTTTTTTGACAGTTTTTATAGTTTTATGCTCTCTTCAGATCTCTTTAGAAAGTTTCCAACTAAGATAACATTTTGGAAGCATAGAGATGTCTATGATTTAGGTAATAAAATCAATTGGTTTGTTTGTTTTCAGTTTAACTAAAATGTACCATGAGATATTTGGTTTAAAAATTCATTGTGAATTTATATGCTTATTGCAAAATTAATCGGACAGAGGTGAGTTTTCTCTAGGAAGCTTTGCTCTTGTTTGTTTTCTTGGGCTTATTTTATTTTACTTATTTTTGGCTGCATTGGGTCTTAGTTGTGGCATGAGTGATCTTCGTTGAGGCATGCAAGATCTTTAGTTGCGGTGTGCAGGCTTCTCTCTCATTGTGGTGGTCGGGTTTTTTTTCTCTCTCTAGTTGTGGTGCACAGGCTTCAGGGCATGTGGGCTCTATAGTTTGCAGCACGCGGGCTCTAGTTGAGGCTCCTGGGGCCAGTAGTTGTGGTGCACGAGGTTAGTTGCCCCGTGGCATGTGGGATCTTAGTTCCCCCACCAGGGATTGAATCCACGTCCCCTGCATTGGAAGGTGGATTCTTTGCCACTGGACCACCAGGGAAGTCCCTCTTGTGCTTATTTTAATTTCAGTGTAAATGCAGTGTCTCTGTTTTTGAAAATGTGCACTCTTAGCACACTTGGTACATGTATTCCCTGCATTCAAGTGCCCCTCAGGAATGCTGGGCAGCTGCCTTCCCTTTATTGGTTCTGCAACTTCTCTGGGCTTTCCTCCCACCTCCTGATGTACTTTCACTGCATATCTATTTATATAATTATTGCCATTTGAAAAAGGACAACTTCCATTTATTCTATTTGCTTGGATCTCATACCTACATTCCAAAATGAGAAATCTAAATGTCTAATATATTTGTAAATTGTTATCAATGATCTAAAAATATGCCATGTGGTGTAGAAGGAAGATAACTGTTTATGAAAAATAAAATATGTGGTATAGAGTACAAGATATGACACTCACTTCAGAAATAATTGCAAGCTACAAATTTCAGGGAGATGTTTTCCCGGATAAATGAGAGGATAAAAATCATATTTTTAAATCAGTCATTGCTATTAAGCTACCTACTTCTGAAGAAGATGCAAATGCATAACTAAATAAATGATACAAGTGGCAGGAATTACAGGTACTGGTTTAAAACAGTGGGTCAGGTATTGTGACCAAGTGAGGCCATTTATTCAGTATACTCAGATGGTCTGTCAACTACCATGAAAATTTAACCAGATAGTTTTTCAAGCTCAAGTTTTCCAATGCCATTTTAAAATAATGAGTGACAATTTAAGGAAATGTTACTGGTAAAGTTTTTATTTCTCTCAGTTACCAAATGCATTTTGACTTTGTAATCAGTACTCTGAGAGATTGCTTTTCTCTTTTCTTTGAGATGAGCCAGATGGTGGCATTATTTTCATTCGAAATGTAGCTTTGAACTTTATTATCTAAATATTTTGGTTATTTCTGTCACAGTGGATTTTGAGTGGTGTTTTCATGCCGATTTCCATTCCCACAAATTTGTCAAATGTCTATTCTAGTTTGGACATGTTGCTAAGGAATAGGGATAAAAAGATGAATGCTGCCTACCCTTGAAAAACATATTTTGCTCCAGGAGGCACATCATGCAAACAAATAATTAAAATTATAACTTTTATATTCTTCTCTAGAAATACATAGAAACTACAAAACTGTTACAAATTACAGCAATTACCTCCATCTATTTCTGTCAGGGAAATAAGGTAAAGCATAAAGGGAAAGTGACACCTGACTTGGATTCTAAGGAATAGGTGTTTACTGAGCAAAGGTAAAGGATATTTTGGACAGAAGACAAAGTTTGTGTAGCCTTGGAGGGAAGCTAGAATGCTGGGCTGTGAGTTTACCTGTAGAAAAATATTTTGAAAAATGAGCAAAAACAACTGTGAATATAATGTCAAGTGAACAAGGTCAAATAGATGTCAGAGAACAAACACATCAGAGTTGAGTTGATGGAACAATTTTGGGGGTAAACTATGAGTCTGGGTCAATGGCAGAAGTGTGGATCCCCTGTAACCACTTACTTTTCGGGTTAGAGCCTAGGAATAGAGCAGGAACAGTTGCTGGACTCTGGCAGAAGGACCAAACCCTTAGACTGTGGGGTTATTTAGACCGCATGATTAAGAAATCATCATCCCTTCCCTGGCCTGATTAGAACTGGGATTGAACAGCACTCCAGTGGGCAGGCACTTGGCTCCAGTGCTGATCTCCCAGCTCAGCATACATAGTCGGAGGAACTATGTATGCTGAGTATACATAGTTGTATGTATGCATGCTCAGTGTGGGCAACCATCATGGTGTAATCTGGAGGCTCGGTTCCAAGCCTTGTCTTGCATCTGCGTAACATGTCAGGCCAGTTTCACGATCCTCCATCTCAGCCTCATCCAGGCTTGGCTCCCTCAGAACAATGGTTGGCCTCCGTGCACATTTGTAGGAGACCAACCTGCAGAGAATCCACTTTGGAAAAGTTAACCCTTAGTTCCTACATATCCCAAGCGTGTAGTACACATCGTGGCATAAGAGAACCTCTGCATACTTTCATTAGTATTTCCTAATTATACCCAGGTAGTTTGTGGCGTAGCTAGCATTTAAAATCAGGCCTGCTAGAACGCAGCGGCGAGGGCCCCGGCACCGTGTTGGGGCCGAGGGGATGGCGCAGAGGTGCTTGAAGCTGCGGAAGCGGGTCGGACCTGGGCTGGTAGGAGCCCCGCCCCTCCCGCCTCAGCGGATCATGACCCGGGCTGTGGCTGCGGAGGTCGCGGTGGCGGGGACGCGGCGTGGCGGAGCCAGCGCTAGAGGTGATGCTGTTTCCGGTGACCACCCCGGGATCACAACAGACCCCGCCGCCGCCCAAGCACTATGGCATCCCCTCCCCCATCAGTTTAGCAGCCCCCGGGGAAACTGACTGCGTACTCGTCCAGAAATTAATTGAAACCCTTTGGGGTTTTTGAAGAGGAAGAGTAACTGTAGCTCAGGATTTTAAGTTTGGAGAAATTAAATAATCTGGTAAAGGAATGGATACGAGAAATCAGTGAAAGCAAGAGTCTTCCAAAAGCTGTAATTGAAAATGTTGGAGGGAAAATCTTTACATTCGGTTCTTATAGATTAGGGGTGCATACGAAGGGTGTAGATATTGACACGTTGTGCGTGGCACCAAGACGTGTTGATTGAAGCGACTTTTTCACCTACTTCTATGATAAATTGAAACTACATGAAGAAGTAAAGGCTTTAAGGGCTGTTGAGGAGGCATTTGTACCAGTTATCAAACTGTGTTTTAGTGGGATAGAGATTGATATTTTGTTTGCAGGATTAGCACTGCAGACTATTCTGGAAGATTTGGACCTAAGAGATGACAGTCTGCTTAAAAATTTAGATATTAGATGCATAATAAGTCTTAATGGTTGCTGGGTAACTGATGAGATTTTACATCTGGTACCAAACATTGACAACTTCAGATTAACTCTGAGAGCCATCAAGTTGTGGGCCAAATGCCACAATATCTATTACAATATATTAGGTTTCCTAGGAGGTGTTTCCTGGACGATGCTAGGAGCAAGAACTTGCCAGCTTTATCCAAATGCAATAGCATCAACTCTTGTATGTAAAGTTTTCTTGGTGTTTTCTGAATGGGAATGGCCAAATCCAGTGCTACTGAAAGAGCCTGAAAAACGAAATCTTAATTTGCCTATCTGGGACCCGAGAGTAAATCCCAGCGATAGGTACCATCTCATGCCTATAATTACACCAGCGTACCCACAGAAGAACTCCACTTACCACGTGTCTGTTTCAACAAGGATGGCCATGATTGAGGAGTGTAAGCAAGGGCTTGCTATCACTCATGAGATTTTGCTGAGTAAGGCAGAGTGGTCCAAACTTTTTGAAGCTCCCAGCTTCTTTCAAAAGTACAAGCATTATATTGTACTTCTAGCAAGTGCACTGACAGAAAAACAACATCTAAAATGGGCAGGCTTGGTGGAATCAAAAATCTGAGTCCTGGTTGGAAGCTTGGAGAAGAATGAATTTATTACACTGGCACATGTCCTTCCAGCACCCAAGGAAAATCCTGACAAGGAAGAATTTCGTACAGTGTGGGTGATTGGGTTAGTGTTAAAAAACCCAGAAAACTCTGAAGTTCTCAGTATTGATCTCACCTATGATGTCCAGTCTTTCACAGATACAGTTTATAGGCAAGCGATAAAGAGCAAGATGTTTGAGATGGATATGAAAATTGCTGCAATGCATTTGAGAAGAAAGGAACTTCATCAACTACTACCTAATCACGTGCTTCAGAAAAAGAAAACACACTCGACGGAAGGTGTCAGATTAACAGCTTTGGATGATGGCAGCCTCGACCTGTCTGTAGACAGTGAAGACAGCACATCTGTGTCTTCACTTCCTGGCTCTATGAAGACTGGCCCAGTGACTGGCAGCACTCAGGGTAGAAGTAGTCCTGCCCCAGCTGTGACGGCAGCATCTGTGACTAGCGTACAGGTTCCCAAAGTTTTCTTGCAACAAGCAAATCCCAGTGACAGCTCAGGGGTGCGTCCAGCAAAAGCATCCCTCAGACTGCCCCACAACCAACTATTTCTCCACCACCGAAGCCCATGGTCACCAGAGTTGTTTCCTCAACATGTGTGGTCAACAATCCACCCAGGCCTTCAGGGAGCACAGCAGCAAACATAGCTAATCCTATCACAGGGGTCTAGGGGACATTGTCACGTTACAAAGAAGAAAGGACCAAGGAAACCAGAACAGAAGATGAACTTGTCTCATCAAGAGACAACTGTGACTCAGTTGGAAACTATTCAGACAGCAGCTTCTCTATTGGCCTCACGGGGAACATCCAGTGCAGACCTTCTCAGTACCCTTGCTCTCCCTGCAAATCTTATTTCTATCATCAAGAATTCAATGAAACAGATTGAACTGAGAAAAACAACCTCAAGCATCCATAAACAGTATCTGCCAACTCAGCCTGCTGTCTTCAAATGCTAAAGGAGGAGGACGAAGGGTACCAAACTAGATATGGTTCAAAATAGAATTGTTAGGCTTATTGGATGACTTCCTTTATTGGGCTAATCTTGATCAGAAGTCCAGGTTAGTATGTGAAGCTAGAAGTACTGTTATTAATGTGTCAGATTATTTATGTGTCAGCCACAGTGACGCTAACTATTTCAAAGGACTCCTGCCCTTTAAGAGGAAAAAAACCCTCCAGCTATATTTGTACCCATGACTGACATCGGGACTGGATTGATGTTTGATGCATTGTTGGGGAAAGTTTGCAATACAAACTGGTATCAGGAAAAAAATAAAAAATAAAATCAGGCCTGCTAGACTTTTCAGCACACATCTTTAAATACTATGCAATGATGACCTTAGCATCAGTCACTATATATTCATTCATGCTGAGCTTTGTCACTAGTCACTACAGGAAGAACAAGGATAAATAAGGTAATGTTTTTTTTCTGCTGTTTCCTTACGCAGTAGGACTAAATATACCAAGAAGCAGAAGAAAGGGATTATTTATCCTTTCTGCTGCAGTAAATAAATGGAAGAATCACATACAACGCATTTTATAAATATGTGTTGACAAAAGGTAATATTCAAAATCAAAAATTATAAAATATGCTGAACATATTTTTGAAATAAAATATATTTATTATAACTAGTACAGTTGCTGAAAATTGTGTCTGCCTTTCTATTCATTCTCCTGGTTACAAAACTTACACACATAGCCGTGTTAATTAGCCTATGATTGTGGGTATAGAACTAAGTCAGGTGATCAAAGATCTTCCGCAGCATATTTCTAAGCATGGATGATAGAAAACAATCTTTTTCTAATGCTCTTAGACTATAAACCTAGGGTTCTAGGAAAGTGTTTCCACAACCATTCAGAGTATCTTTATCATGCTTGGAGAATTAAGTGATATGACAGGGAAGTAAAGACAAAAGGGAAATAGAAACAGAGTAGAGAAACCTTGGTTCCAGTAGTGACATTGGGTCAGTTTCCTACAGTTTCCTACGTTTGAAGTATGCTAATCAACGATCCTCATACTGTAGTTGAGGGTTTTTTCCCCACTTGTAACTCTATTCTTGACCAGTACAAATACATTTTTTGGAATTTCTGGGCTAAAACTTGAAGAAAAAAAAAAAGAATGAAGACTAAATGCAGTGGGCATGAAGTGATTATTGAACAAAGTGTCAGAAGTTGTACCTAGGAGGATTATCTGACAGAGTTCATGCAACTGGGAGACATTTTCAGTTCAGAACCACCCTGGGAGTTATTTCCTCAAAAAATTCCCAAAGCATTACAACTAGTCTATTAATGCAATGGAGGAGATGAGAGTGCACAGGATAGACTCCATTTCTGGACACAGGATATTCAAAGCATGCTGGAGGCTGTGGGTGCTTTTAGAACATGTGTGACTGAAAACAGAGATAGCTAAAATAGTGGAAATACATTTTACATAAACTTTGAACTAAGCTTACAATTTCTCTTTCTTTGTTATTAAAGGGAATATTGCCAAGTGAAGTGGAGTAGACCAAGATTATCATAAAACAGAAATTATAAGTGAATCAGAACCTCTGACTAAAATAGTGGAGTAAAGATGAATGTGGAATTTAGGATTTTACTCAAGTTTCTGGACTTGGTGACTGGTTACATTCTGAGCACACCAGCCAAGATAAGAAATGGATAGAAAGAACATATTTTGTTGTGAAAGTGATTGGTTCCATTTGTGGTATTTTGAGCTAATTTTGATTACTAATAAAATGCATTCATTTGGATACACTCGTATGTGTCAATCCAAAGCTGGACAAAGAATCATGACTAAGCTTTATGATTATTGGAGCATATAGTATAAAAGAAATAACTTAAATCCTACCAAGCCTTAGAGAAGCATGGAAATCCAGGGAAGACATAGATTTCTACTTTAGGAAAACACAATATGCTGAGACCACTGTATACATTTTAGATGATTAAATTCTCATCATTTAAAAATATTCTTGATTTTCTACTATTGTCTAAAATTTGTATCTTAATATGTTCTAAAATATAACAAACCCAAACATAATGCTTCATCTATAAAAACCACTACTTAGCTGGGCTAACCACTCTAAGTTTCTAAAATGCTTTGTACTTATTAGTTGAAATCTGTCTACCTGGTTCATGTATCAATCTTTGAATATATCTGAAAAAAATGAAACACTATAAAGGCAAATAAATTAAAAAGACTGAACCCTCCAAAAATGAGAATTTGGTAAATTTTGATTCCGTTTTAACTTTAATATATACATATGCATATAGATACAAATAGGCAGATAAATAATCCATATTTATTCAATATGTAGATATATACTATGTATCTATAATACATCTATGTATACAGACACTAGACAGAATTAATACATACTGTAATCCTGTTACTAATATTAAATCTTAGACCAAGATATTAAAAAGACAAGACAGTTAGGAAGCTACTGAAATTCTTTCTGTTCTGAGTAATTCTGTATCCCAGTCTGGTTTTGTTATTGTTCATGGTCTTGACACTTCTCATCCCAGATGACACTGGCTGTTACCATTTCTCTTCTGGTTTATTGCAGTCGCTTCTACTATCCTCCCTAACTCCAGTCTTTCTTTGGCTTAGAAACTTTCTCCACTTAACTGAGGAAGAAATTGCCTAAAACATAAATCTGACCATGTAGTTATAAAATCTAACTCATTAACAATGTTCCATTCCCTCAGAGAGGGAAAAGAGTGAACATTTGGTAAGTAACTGCCGTGTGGGAGAAATACAGAGGAGTCTTGCAGGGATTAACTGAACTTCATTGCCTCATTTCGCTGAAGTTGTTATGGAAGAACAAATGTAAACAACAGGCAAGCATGGAAACAGAAATACCTGTAAATAAAATATATTCTGTGTGTGTTTATAAACCAGATGTTCGGAATGCTTCATTAAAAAAATGTATTTGAAGATGACTCAAATGGTGTTAAAATCACAGGAACTCTGGTAAATTGTATGAATCTATCTCAGGATAATCTTTCCATTTTTTTGCTCTGTCTTAAATCTCTTCTCTTTTTTACGGACTTTACACTGTAGATTATTTGTTCTCCCTCTTGTATATTTATCTCCCATCCCTTTCAACAGGATAACTCTTCTTCAAGTTAAATTCATTTTGCTCTTTCTAAAATTTTTAAAAATAAAATAGATGATAGATAGATAGATAGATCTTCCACTTGAACTTTCATGGTCTTGAAGCTACTGCAATCTCTCTCCTTCCTTTCAAAACCAGGAATCCATAATGTTATGTTCATTCTCCAACCTCCCATTAGTTCTTTAAGCCACTCCTTTCTAGCTTATACCATAACATGCTTCTGGAAATGGGAAGTATCACTAAACCCAGTGGATATTTTGACTGCCTCATCTTACTTAGCTTCTCAGAAGCACTCAAACCTGTCCAGAGCTCTCTATATTTTGAAGTTTTCTCTTCTTGGATTTATGATGCAAACTTTTCTTGGCCTTCATAACTATTTTACTTCTATTGAATGATGACATTCTGCAAGTCTCAGCCTAGTCTGCGACTCTTCATCTAATATTTTTATGTACATCTCTCTATAGACAAATCACAAACTGAAGTTTAATCTAGATCAGTCCAGCTCCACAGAATGTTCCACTATCATGGGATTGTTTCATATCTGTATAGACCAAAAGAGTAGTCACTAGCTACATGTGGCTATTGAGTACTTGAAATGTGGTGAGACTGATTTTTTTCATTTTATTTAAATAGCTAGAGGCTACTAATTGGATGTATTTTGTCTTACCTCTTGGAATCACTGAAAACTACCTACTACTAACGAAGCAAGACTGAATTTTCCTTCTATTTGCATTTCTTCCATATTCTGCCACTTGTCTAGTTACATAAATTGAAAATCCAAGTCATCATAGACATTAACCTCTTGTATTTCCCTATAGATATTCCTTTCTAAATATCTCTCAAATCAGTCCACTTCCCCCATATTTACCACCCAGTAGCCACCCAGTCTAAACCACCGCTATTCCTGTGTGTTTTGGCAGCAACAGCTTCTCTTACTCTTCTCTAAATCCTTCTCTAGACAGCCACTTTAGGCTTGATGAAATCAAATCTGCTCGTACTCATTTGCTCTGTCCTCACCCCTACATGCCCAATTTGAAGCTTTCTAAAAGTTATATTTGCTGTAATGTGAAGAAAGAACACCTTAAAACGGCCTGTGGAGCCCTACATTTCCTGACCATCTCTACCCCACTGGCGTCTTCCCTAATCATGCTTTCCCTTGCTCAGTGTCTAGGCAATGCTAAATATACAATTATTTTCAATATCTGTATACCCTTTGCTAGCTTATAGAGCACATTTGTAAAACTTATCAAATTTAATGCCCACATTCTCCCAAACATCCCCTATTATAGCCACACAGTTTTGTTTTGTTTTCAGCTCCCTGAACATACCACACTGCCTTCAATCACAGGGTTCCGGCACTTATTTTCCTCTTTTTCATTGCATCTATCCTTATGTAGCAAATTCCTTCTAATCTACCTTCATTTTTTCATCAATTTTTCAAGAATCTAATGAAGTTTAAGTTTTGGAGACTCTCACTTACATGGGCTACTTCTAAGATGCCCTGTGCCTGATTTGAATTATTTTCCTTAAAGTGAGACTGCAAATTGTGTAAGATTTGGGTCATAATAAACCTGGATCCAACAATGGCCACAATATACAATAACTTTACTTCTAAACTTTTTTTAAAAGCCTGATGATTGCTCATTTGCATGAATTCTGATAATGAACTGGGAGGGGTTTCAGTAACCTAGTCTTTAAATTTACGAGTTTGTGTAGAACTCTTTTTGTGTAGCAGGTTAGATGAAGAAACTGGATTTTGAAGTTAAGATATTGGGAAAATTGGGTGAAATGGATGAATGTGGTCAAAAAGTATAAACTTCCAGTTATAAGATAAATAAGTCCTGGGGATGTAATACACAGCCTCCTGACTATAGTTAACAATACTGTATTGTATATTTCAAAGATGCTAATAGAGTATGTCTTAAAAGTTCTCATCACAAGAATAAAAATTATAAATGATTGTAGTGATGGATGTTAACTAAACTTATTGTGGTAATCGTTTTGCAATACATACATTTATCAAATAATTATCTTGTACACCTAAAACTAATACAATATTATATGTTAATTACATCTCAACTTAAAAAAAAAGAAGTGTTCCCAAGGCGATCATCTAGTGATTCCCTAACAAGAATCCTCTTCTCCTGCCTGGTAGATGGCTCCTTCGTGCTTTATACCAAAGAAGACGGGAAATTTTGAAAGTATTAGTACTCTCTTATTTTGTTACAAAATGCTATTACTAAAATATTTCTGTTGCTAAAGCTTTATTTTTTATGAAATAATTTCTGAAACAAAAATATAATAAATGTAATATGTATTTGATTTATGATAAAATGTAACAGTGTGTATATTTCCAGAGTAACATGCATATATATATATATATATATATATACATACATGTTTGAAATAAGTAAAAAAGAGAAAATCTGCCCACTAATGATCATTGAGTGATACAGCAATTTTACTCAAAATATGGGTTCAAATATTAAAAGAAAAGAAAGATCAAATATATTTCTTCTATCTTGTTTTAAAAAATCTGAAAAGTAGCTTGAGAATTCAAAACAATAAAATTTGGTATCCTTTAATCCATTAGATTACATATCCATGACAGCATGTACAATGTTTCAATTAACTTTTTGTTTCAGTGTAAAAGTTGAGCATCCTCTCTTACACTTTGGGAAAAGTCTCACATATACCTTAAAATGTATGTTGTCTAATGAATATAAGGGACAATTTTAAAGAAGTGATTATCAAGGAGCAATAACATGGATTAATTTATCTATTTTGAGAGTAAAAGGCAGAACATGAGAGCCATAGGTTAACAATTTATTTAAATCCTTATGTATCTGTGAAATGTGTAAAAGTGCACAACATAATTCTTTACTGGCAGAATTCTTTGAAGACGTAAATTTAACATGCAGAAATGAGATAAAATCTCTCCAAAGATTGCAAGTTTATTTAGGAAAAAAAAAAGCCTTCAATTTTTGTTTTGTTAAAAAATATGGCAACACTCCTTAAAGCTTACTTATCTGACAGCTACAGTTTTCTGTACTACTTCAATGAGAGGATTAAGCAAAAAGTGGGAAAAGAATTAAAATATGCTAAAAGAAACTATGGAATGAATTTTAAAACTTTTCTTAACAAACTTCAATGTATTTTCATTTCGCTTTATATGATAAATTTATAAAAGATTGTTCTAGTTGAAAGCATCATCCTATGTAAAACTTGAACAATTATCAGTTGCCTATAATGAAATCTAAATGGTAACATATCAAATTAATAAAGGAAATGAACATTTCAGGGAATAATATGAGACATGGTATGTCGTCTCTTATGGGCTCATCTATACATTTACTCATGAAATACAATTCAAGTTTTCACTCACAACCATTTCCTAAAGTTAAAATTTACTGAGCAGTATTCAATTGACCGAGTTTGCTTAATATTATTGAACCCATGCCTTTTATTCCTTACAAATCAGTGCAAGAATCAGCTTGCTTGGTGCTAAGGAAACTACTCAGTCTTCTAGTAGTGGAGAGAGAGACCCAATGTAAAATATTGTTCATGGAATGTTCATCTGGAATAATCCCCTCATTAACTAGATGATGGACCCTAAGCACAAAAGTGTTAAGAAACTTGCCCTGAGGACCAGTGTCATCCAGGTGCTACTCCAAGCATCTACTAGAGTACATATCGCCAATGGGATGGACAGTTCTAGGGCTCTTTTAGGTAATATAGAGAGTTATTGAGTTGACTACCAGTATCTATCAAGATAAGATTAAAATTTTGTATATTTAACTCCTAGACATCAAAATAATAGCTCAGGATGAAGTTCTGTTTTAGTAGAGAGGACTGATGATTTATCATGATAAAAGTTTCTCTGTATATTTGGTAACTAGCACAGTGCCAGGTACACCACTGATGCTTATTATTTGTTGAGTTAAATTGAATATCTCTCCCAGAATTCTAAAATGTGAATGTCTATTTTAATGTGGTTATAAATAACGTTTTAAAATTAAACCTACATTTATTAACATTGCATTAAGGAGGATTTAAACAATTAGCATATTCAATGAGTCTTCTTATAAAACAGTGGAGATTTGCTTAAGAAAGCTAAGAATCCTTAAATCTCTATAATTACGTATTTCAGAATTTAAAATTACATTCCATTTAAGCATTTCAAAGAACACAATAAGCAATGATGCTTTGCAAAGTATACACCTTTAAATAAGTCAAATTACAAGAAATAAAACAAGATCATAGATAATATTAGGAACAAATTGGAAAGACAGATATGAATATTGTAGTCATTGTTTTTCATGTAATCTTGGCACTGAGGGTGTACCAATGCTTTTTTCCCCCTTAGTTGAAAAGGAAAAAATAAGATGGGGGATTTCCCTAAGGTCAGTATGTGAGAGAGGATCATATTGGATTTATTTGTAAAAAGTAGAAAAGATGCATTCTATACCTGTTCAGTATTTCAAATTGCCTTAAATTACAGAACTTTTTTTCCCTTTGGAAGGAAAAATAGGTTTTATTTGGCAAAAACAAAAAAAACTTTTTTGTAAAAATAACTCAAATGTCAAGAAAATGATGAGAAGGAAATTGCTTAGAAAACCACAAAAAGAAAGCATCAACATAAAACCTGAATAAGTTTTAAAAATATCATAAAACTTTAAATTAATGCATATGTGGAGGGTCTACTAAGTTTCATCTCACTCTTTATATACATAAAAATTAATTTTAGAGTCAAGTCTTGGTCAATGTTTCATTATTAACTTTATTATTTGCCTTCAGGATATTTGTGTAGTTGTTTTCTCATTCAGTTTTTACTAATATATACATTTGTACCTTATTAAATGAAATATGTGAAATTTGATTTGCTGAATTTGAGACAATACGGATAATAAACCTTGTCAGAGCTTTCATTTGGCACACTTCCCTGGCTTATTTTTAGGTTCAAATGAGGCAAAATATGTTATAACATTTGTGAAATACAATAGAAAGCTTTTTTGAGAAATTTGTTTTATTATGTTAAGCCTGAATATGTAAATTTTAAATTGCACAGTGTTCATTGCATCAGTGGTCATTATGTCTAAATTGGTTTTAAAGACTATATAATATTAAATAAAAATTTTTCATGATATTACTTTATTTTTTTCCAAAAGATTAGTAAACTAATGGGGATTTTTTGTGAAAATATTAGAAATTTAAATATTTTTAATTTTTTTCAATAGATAAGATACAGGTAAGATACAATAAGAGACAAAAGATAAGAATATAAATAAGTTCAACATTAAATGACCTTCCTAATAAGGTTTCCTATTCTTAATTTTCCCCAATCTATTATTCTAGGTCTTTCTTGTTTGCCTATATTTTCTTTCTTTCCTTTTTTTTTTTTTTTTTTGCGGTACGCGGGCCTCTCACTGTTGTGGCCTCTCCCATTGTGGAGCACAGGCTCCGGACGTGCAGGCTCAGCGGCCATGACTCATGGGCTTAGCCTCTCCGCGGAATGTGGGATCTTCCCGGACCGGGGCACGAACCCGTATCCCCTGCATCGGCAGGTGGACTCTCAACCACTGCGCCACCAGGGAAGCCCTGAGTAAACATTCTTTTAAATGCATAAGCCAGGACCCCAAACTGCAAAGTAGAAGGACTTATAGGTATCTGCCCTGTGAGCCAGGAGATCAGCAACGTATTGTATGGACTGCAATAATGCCTATAGCTCTGTGCTGATCACTCGGGAAACTGTCTACTGCTTTACTTCCACCTTCTAAATCTGGCACAAATCCCTCTTGTGACCAAACCTAACCCAGAAACATACAAGAAATGGAAAACTAGGGAATATGTTTCCAACTTAGCTTCAATTTATCATAAAACAATTTAGAGTGCCTTGTAAAACCTCACTATTCTATATTACTATACCATTATGATTCTGTGCTTACAAAATTATACTGGCAAAGAAATATTCTCTCAAGTTCTGCGTATTAACATATTCTTATGCTACAGACACAGTATGAACACA
The DNA here is from genome assembly GCF_005190385.1 of Monodon monoceros. Classification (NCBI taxonomy): domain Eukaryota; kingdom Metazoa; phylum Chordata; class Mammalia; order Artiodactyla; family Monodontidae; genus Monodon; species Monodon monoceros. The sequence continues at coordinate 33,234,610 of NW_021703771.1, forward strand.
TGCTCAGCCCATTTAAAATCGTGGCAGGAATGAAACAATGTTTTTCATTTTAGTTTTGGAGGACAAGTATCATCGACACAGAAAATCAAACAATATCTTTCTATTTCATTAAGTAAAGGCTTTATTTGCTTTAATACTAATTTTAAATTATCTGCAATTTTAAATAATATAAGGCTACAGGCTCTTTAAGCTCTAAGGCTCTTAAGTTCAGCAAGGGAACTTTGCTAAGAAAGTTTGCTTGCCAAGCAATTTTTCACCAGTTCTCACTGCTATCTAAATGTAGTTCCTGTTTCAGTGTTTGACCTAAATGTATTTTCTTTAAACAGAAAGAACCTAAAGAACAAGGCCTCAGGGACATGGTACTACCTGAGTCATTCACTCTGAGCCAAAGAAAACATAAATACATTCTTTCCAAGGTAGTGGGGTTTTGTGAGGCATTGTAAATTGTTTTGTGATAGATGAACCCTAGGAAAACGCATCAACTCTGTTAAAACAATCAAGGAAACAATATTCGAGTAAAGAAATACACCCCAGGGTACTCAGGGACATTATGTTATGAAGCTAGGGGTGTTGACCCTTCTATCTATGGCACAACTGAAACCACAGTTAAAATACTGTACATGGTGCCAAAGAACATGAAAGATGCCAAACCCTTACAACCAGGGAAATGTCAAAAGATGAGAGGTGATCAGATGGCCAGAATACTGCTGCAAGGTAGGATGATAGAGATTGACTTAAAATATAAATGAGTATATCAAAATCTCACAATTCAGGGAAAAAGTACACTTTCGTATAGTGCTTGAAAATTGTCATACATTTGGTGTGGTAGAGAGAAGAAAACATTTATCACTCACCCCAGATTTCTCTTTCTGGATTCGTAGGTTATAACATTCATTATATCTGATGGAAATAGAAGAAGAAGTAACATTTTCCTCTACATTTTTCCTATGTTGTCTCTTTGAAGCAAACAGCAGCTTTTGCTGTGAGATTGGATTGTATTTTATGCATTTTTCACCTAAGTACACTCACATAACATACTAATTAACTAACAATAAGAGAAAGGAGGAAAAGAGGATGGTAGAGATGCAATATATATATATATATATATATATATATATATATATACACACACACACACACATATATAGTATCCCATATATATGGAATAATATATACAATGCAATATAACTTTTAAAATTATATGTTATATTTTAATAATATAATTATATATAAATAAATATATGATATAGTAACATGAACAGATAAATGTATACATTTCTAAATATATATATTTATATAAATGTATAAATATGTTGTATAATACATATATAATGCAGAAAATGTATATTTTCTCTCTTCTTCAACTATGCCCCTTGACATCTCTTTCTCTATTTTTACCTATCTCAGCTTGGGATGGCGAAGGAAGAAAAACAAAATATGCAGGGTCCTTGTGACTCTATTTCTGTCTATGGATTTATAGAGCTATGGTAAAGGAAAGCCAATTGATACATTCCAGAATGAGTTTTCAGGTGTCACTTTGCTCTGATTTGGTTTTAGCATAAGTGTAACTAAACAGAAATGACTCTGTGTGTTAGAAAGAATATCGATAAGCATCCTTGAGTAGGAAAGAAATTTACCTTTTATTTTTTAACTGTGCTGAGCGATGTTATGTAACAGAAAGTAATGAAAACAACTTCTCCTTAGAAATGTACTAATAATATGATGTGGCCATAATAATAGTAAATAGTATAGTTTGGAAATAAACATTATTTCATGTAAAATTTTAACATGAGAGTAAGAGAATAATTATTGACCAAGTGAGTCAGTAAGTTGAGCGGGAAATAGATATCTAGGTCATCAGCCCAAAACATACACACGTGCGTAAGCACACACAAAATGCCAGGTAAAATAGAGTTAAAATTAGAATATCTCTGTGTGAATTTAGAAATTTTTTTGTATAAAAGCAGAATCCATCTCAAAGTAAAATATTGACAGATTCATCACTATAAAACTATAAAAGTTTCTGTTGAAACAAAAACCACAGAACAACAAGCTTAAAATTTAAAAAGCTAAACAAATTTAGGTGAAAAAATTTGCTACAAGTACAAAAATGGATTGATATTTTTAATCTGCAAATTAACAATATCAGTCGATAAAGACTGATATAGGCTGAACTGGAAAAAAATAGCAAAGAGCAAGAAGAGAACATTTATACTTGAAAAAACACAAAAGACTTCTAAATATTTTCTTAATGTTCAGCTTCAGAAAAAAAAATAACTAAAAAACCTTTATTGGCCTAGAAAATTATAATTTTTGGAAATATTTTAATATTGTAATATTTAATTCCAGTTAATATGGTTAGAAAGAGACAGTCTCAAGTGATATTGGTAAAAGTTATATTGTTAAAATCTTCCTGAAAATTTTGCAATCCGTTAATTTATTTCATTTGGTGTAATAATAATTTTATACTATTGAACTTGGCAATTTTATTTCTAATAATTCTCCAAATCCATTACTGAAATTAATTTGAATTGCCAAAAATGTCAAGATCACTACATTAATAAAATGAAGTATGAAAACCATATGACCCTCTCAACAGATGCAGAAAAAGTGTTTAACAAAAAAATTAAACATCTTTTTCATGATAAAAGCTCTCAACAAATTCAATATAGAAAAGGAAGACTGCAATATAATAAAGGCTATATATGACAAACACACAGTTAACATCATACTCAATGGTGAAAAGCTGAAAGCTTTTTCTCGAAAACCAGGAACAAGGCAAGGATGCCAACTCTTACTACTCCTATTCACCATAGTACCTGAGTCTTAACCAGAGCAATCAGGAAGAAAAAGAGATTAAAGTCATCCAAATCAGAAAGGAAAAGTAATATTGTCTCTGTTTATGAATTATACGAACTTATATATAGAAAACCTTAAATATGTCACCAAAAAATGTTTAGAACTAATTAACGAATTCAGTAAAGTTGCAAAATACTAAATCAATATATAAAACTCTGTTGTGTTTTTGTGTACCAACAATGAACTATCTGTAAAAGAAATAAAGAAAACTATCCCATTCACAATAGCATCAAAGACAATAATATACTTAGGAATAAATTTAACCAAGGAGGTGAAATTAACTGTACACTGAAAAATATAAGGCATTGATGAAAGAAATTGAAAAAGACACAAATAAATGCAAAGATATTGCATGATCATGAGTCAGAAGAAATAACACTGTTAAAATGTCTGTAATTCCCAAAGCCATCTATAGATTCAATGCAATTTCTATCAAAATCCTAATGGCATTTTTCACAGAAATAGAAACAATAATCCTAAAATTTGTATGGACCCTGAATAGCCAAAGAAAAATTAAGAACAGAGCTGGAGGCATCACACCTCCTGATTTCAAATTATACTACAAAACCATCATTATTAAAACTGTATAGTTTTGGTATTAAAAACAGACACATAGACCAATGGAATAGAAGAGGGGGCCTAGAAATAAACAGATTCATCTATGGTCAACTAATATTTGACAAGGGAATCAAGAACACTCAATGGAGAAGGGATAGTCTCTTTAATATATAATATTGGGAAAACTGGATAGCTACATGCAAAAGAATGAAATTGGACCTCTGTCTTACACCATTCATAAAAACTAACTTGAAATGTATTAAACACTTAAGTGTAAGACCCCAAACTACAAAACTTCTAAAATAAAATGTAGGGAAAAAGTTCCTTGACATTTGTCTTAGCAATGATTTTTGGATCTGATATCAAAAGTGCAGGCAACAAAAGCAAAAATAAACAAGTCAAATTATATCAAACTAAAGAGCTTCTGCATAGCAAAAGAAACAACCAGTAGAATGAAGACAACCTATAGAATGTAAGAAAATATTTGCAAACCATATATGAGAGGTTAATATGCAAAATATATAAAGAACTCATATAACTCAATAGCAACAACACAATCTGATTAAAAAATGGGCAAAGTACCTGAATACACATTTTTCCAAAGAAGACATACAAATGGCCAATAGGTACATGAAAAGTTGCCCAACATCACTAATCATCAGAAAAATTGAAATTAGAAGCACAAGGTGTCACCTCACACTGTTAGAATGGCTACTATCAAAAAGACGAGATATAACAAGCTTCGTTGACAATGTGGAGGAAAGGGAACCTTAGTGCACTGTTGGTGAAAATGTAAATTGATACAATCATTGTAGAAAACAGTGTGGAGGTTGCTCACAAAATTTAAAATAGAACTACCATATGCTCCAGCCATTCCACTTCTAGGTATATATCTGAAGGAAACAAAATCACTCTCTCAAAGATACCTGCACCACCATGTTCAATGAAGCATTATTCATAACAGTTGAGACATGTTAACAATCTACCAGCAGATGAATGGATAAAGAAAATATGAGATATGTATACACAAACACACACACAATGGAGTACCATTTGGCTATAAAAAAAGAAGGAAATCCTGCCATTTGTGATAGCATGGATGGACCTTTAGAACATTATGCTAAGTAAAGTAAGTCTAGAGCTTCCCTGGTGGCCCAGTGGTTGAGAGTCCGCCTGCCGATGCAGGGGACACAGGTTCGTGCCCCGGTCTGGGAAGAACCCACATGCCGCGGAGCGGCTAGGCCCGTGAGCCATGGCCGCTGAGCTTGCGCGTCCGGAGCCTGTGCTCCGCAATGGGAGAGGCCACAACAGTGAGAGGCCCGTGTACCGCAAAAAAAAAAAAAAAAAAAAAAGTAAGTCTGACAGAGAAAGACAAATACGATGAAAACAAAAAGTCAAACTTATAGAAATAGAAAGTAGAACGATGGTGGCTAGGGGTGGGGGAAATGGAGAGACACTGGTCAGAGTTCATAAAAAAATAAAAGTGTCAGGAAATATTTTCTAAGATCTGGCAATGGGCAAAAGAGACTACTGCATGTTTTTAGTAGGTATAACGTTCACAGGGAGCTGATAATATAATGATATTTATTAAGATGTACACCTTGGGGCTTCCCTTGTGGCACAGTGATTGAGAGTCCGCCTGCCAATGCAGGAGACACGGGTTCGTGCCCCGGGCCGGGAAGATCCCATATGCCATGGAGCGGCTGGGCCCGTGAGCCATGGCCGCTGAGCCTGCGCGTCCGGAGCCTGTGCTCCACAACGGGAGAGGCCACAACAGTGAGAGGCCCGCGTACCTCAAAAAAAAAAAAAAAAAAAAAAGATGTACACCTTAGGAATTATTAGGATATAAGGGTGTGCACCTTTGACTGTCTTTCTAATGACTAGTCTATTTTACCACTTTGTAAGTGTACGAGTATTGTTGAATAATGGTTGTCATACCAATTATTTTTGTCCACAGCAATGCAAATAGATATCATCCACACTAGAGAAAATTGACTTCCTGTCTTCAGAGACATAATCCCAAGCATTATATTTTATTGCCTCATAGAATGCTAACCAAAGTTGCATTTATTAACATGTTAAGTTCGGCATTCCTGATTGCTTTTATCTACTTCTGGTGTTCAAATTCTCCTTTATAGTGGTTTTAATATCTTACTGGTTTCCTCATTAATCAGTAAGCTTAATAAAATATTTGGCATGTATTTTATATTTCCATAATAATCATTTTTAACATTTTGAAAATGATATATTAACAAAAGTTTTATACTCTATAATATACATTGCAGTTTTATTTACAATAGATTAAAAAAAAATAAGCCAAATGTCTAACAGTAGTAAAAAGGATAAAGGTAAACTTTTGAGATGAAGCAACATACTTCTTAAGAATTTGCAATAACTTTGAAACATTCTTATGTCATCAGGTTTAGTAATTAAAAGAAGAATATGACATTGAATATGTGAAATGAGGGAGTCTGGCAAGAAACATACCAAAGCTAATAGAGTTTTCCTCTTGTTGGTGAATAATTTTTCTTTTCTATATTTTCTAGTTAAACACTTTCTATTTTAAGCATTTACTAACCTTATTATTAAAAAAACAGTTTATTAGAAATACATTACTGGAAGCATAAAATATCATACAATTTGTGCTAAACAAAGGTTAAATAATATTTAAGCAAGCAATAGTGGGATCTCTGTCAGAGAAATTAGGTGTTACATTTACATGAGAATATTCAAACTATGCACATTTTCTGAATGTACTAGTCTACACTATAGTGTGATTAAGAGATGCATTCCAAAAAGATCTCACTCATAATTCTAATAAATACACGCACTACTACATTATGGTTTTTAAACCCACGTTAATATTTTAAAGGATGTTAATGACAATGTGTTGCCTCATTCTAGGGATTTGGCAATTTACAAGGAGTTTACTCTAGAAGATACCTGAATCCAAAACCTCAATCTTTTGTTAAAAGAGTAGTTTTATTCATTCAAATGTCACACATGATGAGAAGTAGTGGTGGGAGAAAATTCTCTGCAGCTAAGTTAACAGCTATTTTCATAAAAGATTAAACCCAGGTAGGAGCAAAAGCTATATCCAAACTTGAGCTTAACCTCTGAGTGAAACTGAGCTTGGTATTCTCTCTGTAAAACAAGACATCATTGACTCTCTTTAAGAACTTCAGAGTCTCCTGGATAGTTTCATACTCCATCACTTAGATCATAAATTGTACAAGGGCACTGGCCTTTCTATCTTGTTCACATATACCTTCCCAGTGTACAGGGTCTGGCATATACAAGAAACTCAACATATACTTTGTCTAAGTGATCAAAATATTTGACAGCAAATTTGAAGAAATTATATCTGTAATTCATAATATTTAATTGTGAATATCAATGGATTTTAGGAAGAAGTCACAAAGACTATTAAGATAAAGAGGACTATCCCTCAACTATAAATTTAGGCCAAGAGAAAATCTAGACTTATTTACTCATGTCAAAATGAATCAGAAGAAAATACATAGAATGGGAGGATCTTCAAAACATTTACATATCTACAGAGTGGAAAAATGGGAATAAAGTGGTAAATAACATGGCATGATAAAGAAAGAATCATTTCTAGAAGGGATATATTCAGTAAAGAGAATATTTCTTCCCTTTGATAAATTCTTCTAACTCTCAGCAAAATGGAAAGATGATGAAATAAGAAATGCAAACTCAAATGAAAGTAAAATTGATTAGAATGAAAAAGCAAAAATATATCACTGAAAAATCAATTTGACTTCAAAAAGACCACTATGTAAAATTAATAGATAAAACCAAATGACATGGTAGAAAACTGAATCAGTTAATTGGAAAAAATCTCCAAGTTATGACAAGAAATGCAGAACAAAGAACCAATTAGAGAAGATAGTTTTTGAAGTCAGACAACAGAGATTGATCAGAGAGGTTGTTAGTGTTTTATAAATAGAGGGCTGATTAAATATACACCGACAATCTTTAAAGTATAATAGAAGAAAAATTTCAAATATAAAGAAATAACAGAATCTACAAATTAATATGCCATCTTACTATAGGTAAATTTTATCTAATTTAATCAACACTATCTAGATTTAGTCTATTGAAAAAATTTTAAAAACCTCAAAAAAGAAATACCATGTATATAAAAGGTAATGTATTAGGTAGTCTTATATTCTATGCATACAGGTTCAATGCAGAAAAAAATTTACCAAAGATATGAATGAGGTAACATTAAATCCAAGGTTTTTTCCAATCAGTCAAGATTTCTTTCAGATAGAAAGGCAACACAGACTTTTAAAAACAGACAAGGTTTCAAGGCACAGCTATTCATTCACATTTCTCCTCTCATCCTTTTCTCTCTGTACTTTTAATTTCAAATAAAATGATTGGTTTCTCTTGTCTGGGGAGTTGGTATAGGTAGGGAATTAGAGACTCTTTCTGCCCTTGTGTTATTTCCATAGCATTTTAATCTATATTATAAATCCTCTGCAGTCCACTATAAATTAAGGGTTTTTGGACAGGAAATCCAGGTTTGTTTTTTGTTTTCTTTTAGCATTTATGTTCTGGTCATCCCTTCCCTGAGGTAAAGAATACTGAGTGATTTATCTGATTTTATGGGTGGTGGGGTAGGGAAAATAATTGGACAAAACAGCAACAGGTAGACAATTGTTGATCTCAAACAACTAAAGACACAATTTCTTACTTATAAATATTTGCATCCTTATGTATCCAGTCAGGGTCCAGTCAGTAGGCAAAATCACACCAGTAGTTTGAACAAAGAAAATTCAATATAGATATTTTAAACAGTAAAAGGGAATTAACTACTAAGAAGGATAAAAATAAACCTATAAGAAATAAGAGTAGCAGATGTCAAAGCACAGTTACTACTTCTAGGGCTGAGATACAGTACCCAAGGAAGGAAAAGACTTGTGAGAGTCACCACACTCCTCCCCAAACTTGAAGGAGGCCAGTAGAAACCTGCCCTCTAGAGTGCTGCTAAGACTTGGGAATCATCACACTGGAGTATTGTCAAGATTCACTGGGAAGCCACTGGGGTTCCAGGGTCCATTGATAGTATTAAAAAGCAGGGCAAATAGGGTGTATTTGAAACTGAGAGCCAGTTTCTTGATAATTGGCACATCTATTGAAATATTTATTATATCCAGGCTTTCTTTTCTAAGAAATTAGAACCTGGGAACCTATCTTGCAGTCAAATGCTCTACCCCTGAGCTAAAATCCCTGCTGGGACTTACCCTAAATTGTGTTTACCATAACCAAAACTCAAACCTAAAAACAGCACAAGACTGCATGAATATTTTTTCAAAGATCACTAGACATTGAGTTGATAAGCCAAGACTCATAGTGAAAGTTTTTCCTTTTGAAATAGGGTAACTAAGGAGGGGATGCCCACTCTCACCACTTCTATTTAACACAGCATTGGAAATCCTAGCCACAGCAATAAGAAAAGAAAAAGAAATAAGAGGCATCCAAATTGCAAGTGAAATGGTCATTATTGCAGATGACATAATACCATATACAGAAAACCCTAAAGTTTCCACCAAAAACTATTAGAACTAATAAATGAATTCATAATTTTCAGGATGAAAAATTAATACAGAGAAATCTGTTGCTCTTTTCTATACTAATAATGGACAATCAAAAAGAAAAGGTAAGAAAACAATTGCATTTAAAATTGCATCAAAGAGAATAAAATACCTAGGAATAATCTTAACCAAGGAGGTAAAAGACCTATACTCTGAAAACTATAAAACACAGATGAAAGAAATAGATGATACAATGAAATGGAATGATACCCTGTGTTCACAGATTGGAAGAATTAATATTGTTAAAATTTCCATACTACCCAAAGCAAGCTACAGATTAATGCAATCCCTACCAAAATATCCATGACATTTTTCACAGAACTAGAACAAGTAACCCTAAAATTTATATGGAACCACAAAAGACACCAAATAGCCAAAGCAATCTTGAGGAAAAAAGAACAAAGCCAGAGATATTATGCACCCTGACTTCAGACTATACTGCAAAGCTACAGTGATCAAAGCAGTAGAGTACTTGTACAAAACCAGACACATAGATAATGGAACAGAATAGAGAGACCAGAAATAAACCTATGTACATATGGTCAATTAATCTACAACAAAAGAAGCAAAAAATATAATACAGATAAGATAGTTTCTTCAATAAGTGGTGCTGGGAAAACTGGATAGCTACCTGTAAAAGAATGAAATTAGAACATTTCCTCACACCATATATAAAAATAAACTCAAAATGGATTAAAGACCTACATGTAAGATGGAAACCATAAAACTCCCAGAAGAGAACATAGGCAGAACACTCTTTGACATAAATTGTAAACAATATTATTTTGGATCTGTCTCCTAAAGCAAAGGAAATAAAACAAAAATAAACAAATGGGTCCTTATTAAACTCAAAAGCTTTTGCACAGCGAAGGAAACCATCAACAAACAAAAAGACAACTTACAGAATGGGAGAAAATATTTGCAAATGATATGACTGATAAGGGGTTAATATCCAAAATATATAAACAGTTCATACAACTCAATATAGAAAAAAAAGACGGATTAAAAAATGGGCAAGAGACTTGAATAGACATCTTCCAAAGAAGACATATAGATGGCCAGCAGGTATCTCATTAAAAGATGCTCAACACTGCTAATCATCAGAGAAATGCAAATCACAGTGAGATATCACCTCACACATGACAGAATGGCTATCGTCAAAAAGAACACAAATAACAAATGTTGGGGAGGATGTGAAGAAAAAGAAACTCTAGAACACCATTGGTGGGAATGTAAATTGGTGCAGCCACTGTGGAAAACGGCATGGAGGTTCCTGAAAAAATTAAAAATAGAGCTACCATTCTATCCAGCAATTCCACTCCTGAGTATTTATCCAAAGGAAACAAAAACACTAATTCAAAAAGATACATGTACCCCAATGTTCACAGTAGCATTATTTACAACAGCCAAGCCACAGAAGCAACCTAAGTGTCCATGAACAGATGAATGGATAAAGAAGATGTGGTGTATATAAACAATGAGATATTACTCAGCCATAAAAAAAGAATGAAATTCTGCCATTTGCAACAATGTAGATGGACCCAGAGGGTATTATGCTAAGTGAAATAAGTCAGACAGAAAAAGACAAATGCTGTATGTTATCACTTACATGCGGAATCTAAAACATAAAGGAATGAATATAACAAAACAGAAACAGATTCACAGATATAGAGAACAAACTAGTGGTTACCAGAGGGGAGAGGGAAGGGGGAAGGGGGAAGATAGGGATATCTATCTATACCAGAGGAATAAGAGGTACAAGCTGCTATTCATAAAATAGATAAGGATATATTGTACAGCACAGGGAATATAGCCAATATTCTATAATAACTTTAAATAGAGTGTAATCTACAAAAATATTGAATCACTATGTTGTACGCTGAAACTAACATAAAATTGTAAACTAACTATACCTCAATACTAAAATAAATTAAAATAAAATGTGAGGATAACTACTTATTCCCCACTCTACCACTGAGGAAGTAACTTCTCGTAAAGCCTAGTTTCTTCATTCTCATGCAAGTCTTCCTTCTACTTCTCTTTTTCTTTTTTTCTTTTGATATTCCTAAGTGTCTCCTAACTTTTGCATTTTTCACAAAGTATGAAATTTTGTCTTTACCTTTCTTTGACTCCTAGTAAATTAGGATTACCAATCCTCAGCTTTATTTTGGTGACTCTTCCTACCCTCTACTGTATTCTGTTGGTGTAGGGATAAAGGTTACAATATGTTCTCATATAGGCCAAGATTATTTATTGGGATCACTTTAACTGGCCTTCCCTATTCTCTTCCCACACTTTGTAAATTGCAAATCTTCTGAACATTTCTGAAGTTATGCCAGAATGCTTGAACACCTGGGGTGTCAGCAGCACAATCTTCTCTTCCTCTGGAGCTTCTGGACCCTGTGTGAAACTAATAGCCCGGAAAGGATTTGGAGTTTAGTGTTTATATATAATGGTTCAAAATAGACTATTTCGTCATGATGTTCAATGATCACCCATACAAGTCACATCTCAAGACTAGGGTTAAATGACCAGGACTCCATCTTGTGTACCACAGTCTCCAGAACCTAGAACAGTGCTTGGAATATTTAGTGCTTAATTATTATACATTGAATAAGTAAATAATACTTATATTTTCCCATTTCTTCCATTTCCTTCTGCCACCTACTTTTCTAATCTTTTTCAAATTAGCTTCAAATGATGCCTGTAAAATTTAAGTGCTCTTTATCTCTTCATGAAATGTCACAAACTAAAATAGAAAATAATCTCATTTACCATAAGTCATTAAATTTTTCATATTCTGTTATCCAGTTAACTCTGGCCTTTTTCTAAATTGGTGTTTATGTATATTTCATTTTTCTTTTCTTACATTACGGAGTAGCAGTGATAAGCCTGGGAATTGAGGCTTTGCACTTAGCCTTTAAAGGTCATTGACAACTCTTGATCCATTTTATTTTTTGCTTTCTGTATTTACTATTTGATTATATGTCCAGGGATTTCTGTGGTTTTTTGTTGTTGTTGTTGTTGTTTTGTTTTTTTTAATGAAGATCTTTGTCTCCCAATATGTATGGCATCATTTACATAAACCTCTGCTTTATCTTATTCTTGGCATAGATTATCCAACAATATGCATGCTCTGGAGTTAGCCTGAATTTGAATTTATGCAAAGGTACTTATTATTTTAAGACCTTGGGAAAAATAGCTAACATAATTTCTGGTGAAATGTGAGCTGAGGATATGCCCTTTCCTCAAAGAGTTCTTTTCATAATGCATATTCCTGCCATATATTAATAGTCATTATTCCTTTAAAAGGCTGACAGTCTCATCATTTAAGAACATGTATTTAAATTCAGTTCATACACTTCTCTTATAAAGTATATAACGAGAAGTTTATAATTGGCTCTCCTGAGAACTATTTCACTGAGTTTTTCTTTTTTTTTTCTATTTTTTTCTCTCTGGAAATGAAAATGAAACTTTACTCAGCCTACACTGATCAACATTTAAACAAATAAACAAAGAAACAACTGAATGCCACTGAGGGGGTTTGAAGGAAAGCTCATAATTACATATAATTAGGGAGCTGCTTTGATTAAACTTCTCATACAATCAGTGGCAATGAAAATGTGTTAATAAACAACTTGATTAATTCAGATACAATGCTCAATGACAAATGAGAGTAAATAATTGCATTATTTTGCATTTCTCCTTACAAATTTGGGATACATTGGATGAAGGGGTACCGTGAAGTCAAATAACAGATGGGAAACCTAGGTACATTGATTCCAGTCAATATTCTCGAAATGAGGGGCCAGAAAATTACTTTAGATGCAGCTTCAAAATAGCTAATTTCAACTACTGATGTCTAACTTATATACACTTCCTGAATGAAAAGTCATTAGCTTAATCACTTACCAGGCACGAAATTGTTGTAAGACAACAAGTCAAATATGATTCAGGGACCAGACTGTGAGTCTTTGTTAATGGTCATCCAAAATGCAAGTTATTGATGTTTGACCAACATCATATTGGTTTGGTTCATTGGGTTGTTATAGCACTAGGATTTTTTTTTTTAATTTCCCAATATCTGCTTTGCAATAATCAAAACATAATAGACCATAAGAAAAAACAAACAAACAAACAAAAAGACTTCTGACTATGGATGCAACAATGTTAAGAAAATAAATTAAACAGTCATATACTAAAAGTTTAACACCTTGAACTAGTTTTGTTTGAATAATGCAAAAATGATTCACTGTGAAAAACATCTATGAGTATAATATACAATGTCAATAATCTAAGAAAGTCCATTTTTATTTTATAATTAATAACTGCCAAAATACATTGAAATTTAGCAAGTCTAAATTTAAATAGAAATTTGAATACAAAAAAATACAGGTAATTAATAAAGTTACGGAGAATTAATCCCACTTTCCAAAAGAAGAATCCTGACAAATAAAATCTATATAAAGTTGGTTTATGTTCTCTCAGGTTGAATATTTATTTGGAACATGGAATTCAGCCTTAAAAAATATATTTCGGGCTTCCCTGGTGGCGCAATGGTTGAGAATCTGCCTACCAATGCAGGGGACACGGGTTCGAGCCCTGGTCTGGGAAGATCTCACATGCCGCCGAGCAACTAGGCCCGTGAGCCACAACTACTGAGCCTGCGCGTCTGGAACCTGTGCTCCGCAACAAGAGAGGCCGTGATTGTGAGAGGCCCACACACCGCGATGAAGAGTGGCCCCCGATTGCCGCAACTAGAGAAAGCCCTTGCACAGAAACGAAGACCCACCACAGCCAAAAATAAGTAAATTAATTAATTTAAAAAATATATATATTTCACTAGAAAATATCTTTATATATTCTTTGGCATTGCTTGAAAGGAAATTTTTATTTTTGATTTCAGATCACTATTAGTGATGTTTTGAAAGAGGGGACTTTGAAGGTATCCTAATCTGGTTTTATGCAAACACTGTAATTCTTGTTCAGTTTTATTGTATAGTTAGTTTCTGAGTACATGAACCCTAATTTACCAAGTTCCTTAAGAACTATACTGAAGAAATCACTGAGCCACATCCCTTTAAAACTTGAGCATAGGCCTACATGAAAAACTGTAACTTTGTCCATTAATGCAAAATTAGAAATCCACTTTTCCAATTGTGTCTTTGGTTTTCTATAAGTCTACTTGGTCTTATAAGGAGAAAAAAGAGAAATGGCTGGAGACCTATCATTTAAGATGATTCTGGCAGAAGACTTATAGAATGAGAGCAAAGAGAATTGCAAAGTAATATGGATAAAACTTGATAAAACCAAGCATTCTGAAAATGAAAGTAACTGATGAAGTTAGAACATTTTTATATCAAGTTGTTACTTAAGTGAAGCATGAAAAGTGTTAATGTTATATGAACTTTGAAATCATAGACTGACTATAGAACTCTGTATAATTTATAATTATTTTATATATAAGTTTAATACATATACTACAACTCTATACATATACACTATATTTATACATATACTGTCATATAATGACATATATATTTCCATATATATTCATCCTTATATATATATATATATGTATACACACACATATACTTCTATATATATTCATCCCAGCCTTCCCCAAGATATATTCCATGACATAATAGCTTGCATGTATTCAGAATCTGGGCCACTCTTTGTGACATAGGTAAATATTACCATGCTGCACTTTACTTACAAGATAATTGGGGTTTGAATATGTTAAATATTGCCTAAAATTATACCTATGAAGTAATAAAGCTGTAGTTTGAACTTGGATGTGTGCACACCAAAGTCTATGAACACATCAATTCCACTGATCTCCCACATATTGATAGAAGTTTAGATGAAAGGTATCCATGGTAAAATTAGTCTGGGACACAGGCAGAGTTAAATGTCAGACATGTTGCTTTACTGCTGAAATGTTCAAAGTCTTTTATATGCTAATGCACATTGTGAATTACTGTACTTTATATAAGAAGGATCTAATATGACAATCTGCTCAAACTTATCGACCAAAGGATCCTTTTCCTTCTCCCAAAATATTTTTAGAATTTCAAGGAATTCATTTGTGAGCTGCTATCATAAGACATATAAAACTGTGAATACTGGAGTGCATTTATTCCAGAGCAACAAATAAAACAATTATGAAACATTTTTAAACAATACTATTTGATATGATGTATGTGTATAGACAAGTTGGGTAGCTCTGGGAAAAAATAGGACAAAAGGAAAATCAATCTTCTGCATCATTTCCCCTTGCTCCTGATCTCGCGCCCACTTATATCTCCATTGATTTTTTTTTTTTTTTTTTGCGGTACGCGGGCCTCTCACTGTTGTGGCCTCTCTTGTTGCGGAGCTCAGGCCCCGGACGCGCAAGCTCAGCGGCCATGGCTCACTGGCCCAGCCGCTCCGCGGCATGTGGGATCTTCGCAGACCGGGGCACGAACCCGTGTCCCCTGCATTGGCAGGCAGACTCTCAACCACTGCGCCACCAGGAAAGCCCCTCCATTCACTCTTATATATGGTGCTTTTGGGGAAAACCTGGTATATTTCAGATCAGAGCTTTTCAAAGGTTATTGTACATAAGAATCACCTCAGAGGAAGTTAAAATGCAGATTCTGATTTGGAAAGACTGGAGTAGAGCACAAGATTCTGCATTTCTAGTGAGTGCCTAGTGAACCACACTTTTAATAGCAAGAAGCTAAGGCAGCATCCGCTCCCCATAAGTGTATTTTGAAAAGACTTTCAGAGTAATCAAAGTCTGTCCCTACCAAGCTTTGATCCGATGTAGCTGTTCCACTGGAAAAAAAAATCTAAAATATTTCATAATTTGATGAAAGTGTAGGATACTAATTGCTTTTTTTCTTTCTCTGAATATTTGTATTTAACAAGATAATAAACATGTTTCAAGAAGAGATTCTCTAACTGGAAACTTTTTTTCTGTTTTGATACGAATTATATTGCCTTTATGCTTGTGTAAAATAATAATTTTGAGACATATTAAAGGGAGAGAATCATATAAGAATAAATGAGTTCATTAGAATAGGCCTTACTCAATATAACTGGCATTTTTGAAATAAAAGGAAATTTGGACACAGACAGGCAAACACAGAAGGAAGACCACAGGAGGTGGTCATCTTCAAGTCATGGAAAGATGTCTCAGAAGAAATCAAACTTGCTGACCCTTTGATCTTGGACTTCCAGTTTCCAGAACTGTGAGAAAATAAGTTCCTGTTGTTTAAGATACTCAATCTGTGATATTTTGTTATGGCAGCTCTAAGAAACTAATATAAATGCAGTTTATCCAGAATTTGTGAGTATATTTTTATTAAGGCTTAATTGTGTCAAAGGGTTGCAAGATTGTACCTAGTAGATATAATCTATTTCTCATTATATGGAATGTGGCACAGATATGAAGGCTCAGATATGAAATTAAAAATAAGATTAGTTTGAAAAATTGAGTTAACTATTTTTTGAAAATGTGTATGCGTGTGTAAAATATTACACTTCAAATTTTCACTATCAGGTTAGCACAAAGTTCAAACATTTCCTATTTAATTTCTTCACCTGTGAAATGAGGGTAATGACAACCAGCTAACACATTTTTGTTGGGAGATACAGACTAACTGTAAAACACATAGCATAGTATCTAGAAAAACTAAGTAATGAAATAGAGCTATTAAAATTCCTCCCCCCCCCAACAAAAGCTGTTCTGCTTTTGTTTCTAATTAAACTCTAACTAGTAAATAAGATCCAGTTGTTTTTAGAATGTCCTCTTGCCAGAAGACCTGTAGACATTAAGCCAGTTTCTCTGCCATTGCTTCTTGTAAACATGCTATGCATGCTTCCATTCCCCAATCATTTTGCCAACATGGCATTAGTAACTATGAGACTTAAAAATCACCCTTGAGGGATGGGACTAAATATAGGGAAATTAAAATAAGAATGCAGATTTAAAGAATGCAGCCACACAGCACAGGGAGATCAGCTCAGTGCTTTGTGACCACCTAGAGGGGTGGGATAGGGAGGGTGGGAGGGAGACACAAGAGGGAGGAGATATGGGGATATAAGTATATGTATAGCTGATTCACTTTGTTATAAAGCAGAAACTAACACACCATTGTAAAGCAATTATACTCCAATAAAGGTGTTTTAAAAAAAAAAAAAAAGAATAGCTGGTATGCTCTTATCAGTCCCCTTCCATCCAATAAATATGAAATAATATTGGTAGTAATAGGGCAGCTGTAGATCAGTTTAATTTGTCCATTTGTATTGGTATACTGGATGGGAAAATAGCCACATCATCGTAAAAGAAAAGTGAGTAATATTATTTATTCTAATGTATCACAAAAAGAAAAATTAATGAAAAGGATAATAATAATATATCTCTTTTGTAAAATAAGTTTAAGGAGACTCCTTGGACTAATCCCCTATATTAATACATAAAAATGCACATTCCCCAATATGTTTTTGAATTTTTTAATTGATGTTTTCCTGGTTTACATGGAAGTGATATAACTCTAGTGTGATTTTACTATCATGAGCGTCACTATAATTTATTAGTTCCCAAAATTCTTATCCTACTAAATTTTGATTAAAATGATGATGTTGCTGTTTTAAACTGCATTGTGAATTATTGTAAGCAGGCTCCATCATTTTGTAAAATCACAAATGTATTCCTAAATCTTCAACTCTACAGCATTTATTTGCAGATGAACATTTGTGATAAAAAGGAATAAACCATTATTCCTTGACTGGAACAGTTTTAAATGTTAGAATTAGTGAGCTGAGATCATTTAACCTAGATAGTCTTACTTGCAATATAATATTATATAATTGTGAACATATTGATGTGATAACACACGGACCTGCCTTAGATGGATATTTGGGTGGCACAGCTGGCAATTTTGACTGAGACCTCATTTAGAATCTTTAATTAGGGTTTAACTGTAAATTTAAAAGTCATTTTTAAATGGTTAGTCTTATATATTCAAATGCTCTTATAATACATTCTAAAAATTCAAATTCATTCTTGATTGAAGTCACAACATAAAGTTTAAATGTTATCTCATGGACACTCATTTTCTCCTCCATAACTAGTTGTGAGTCTCCATTTCAATTCTAAGGCTTTTTCCCTTTTTACTGTAATATATCTTGAAAGATTTAAATCACATATTCAAAAAATAATTGTCATTTTAAATTGAACTCAGAGCAGAACAAACCAATTACTGTAGTTGCATCAGTGTAAAGCATTTTACTCTTTTAGCAGCTGTAGAAGTGTGCATACTTCCTCTATCACAATTATTAACTCATTATTATTGCATTTGTATTCACCTCCTGAAGTAGACTAAAAAGCTTCCAGGGGAATGAATATCCTTGAAGTCCATATTGGATTTTAATGGTCTTATTTGACCCAATTTAAAATATGAGAATTCCATAGTTAAACTAATTTATATTCATCCACAAAATCTTTGGTCATATGAAATTCCAGTTGCCCATAACCTCACCAGTGCACGGTAGTATCAATTCTAGCCCGTATGTAATAATATTTTCTTCTGGTTTTAATATACATTTCTCAAGTGGCTAATGGTTTTTAGCAACTGTATGTGTTTATTGGCCATTTGTGTGTCTTCTTATATGAAGTGTTTGTTCAAATCTTTTGTCCACTTTTATTGGATCATTTTTGCCTTATTATTATTGGATTGTAAACTTTCTTTACATATTATGGAGACAACTGTTACATTGGTACCACAAGCCATAAGAGAGGCTACAAAAGCAATTAGCTGGCTTTTTATAGCCTCTATAGTGGAAGAAAGGCAAGGTTTAGAAAGCTGGTTATAGCACTTGCATTAGCTTGTAACCAGTGTTTTCCATGGCTAGCAATCCATATTTATAACAGCCGAAAAAATTCTTATAATATGACATGCAACAATACGTGTGGTTATGAGGGCATGTGTGTACAAACATGCATATATAGTTATTATATGTAGTATGTGGCATTGGGTGAGGAACTGAAAAGAATAGTACCCTGTTTACTTTCTGATTAAAAGCAAAATGTGCAAAAAAGTCAAACAAGAGAATAACAATTATTATTTTTTTACAGTTAAATTCCAATTGCTCTGTGATCCCTATCTATGATCATAGGTCCTGGATTTTCTAGGCTAGTTTTAATATTTCGTTTTCTTTTCTTTTCTTTTTTTTTTTTTTAAATTGAGATATAGTTGATTTACAATGTTTCAGGTGTACAACAGTGATTCAGTTATGTGCATATATATATTCTTTTTCAGATTCTTTTCCATTATAAGTTATTACAAGATATTAAATATATTTCCCTGTGCTATACAGTAGGTCCTTGTTTTTCATCTATTTTATATATAGTAGTGTGTTATTTGTTAATCCTAAATCCTAAGTTTTACTATGATCCCTAAAATGAGGAAAATGTTACATTGTTCTCATTCATTATTATTTGCTATATACTGAGGTAGAGATAAGTGGTGCTAGGTACAGAACACAGACTTAAACATCTACTTAAGGAGAAATGTGACACTGTTTAATTCCAAATGCTAAGTGTCATATAAAATCACAAACCATAAGATTTATAGTCATTCATAGTAACAGAGACACCATCATAAAGGTGGTAAGGGAGGTGTAGCTTTAAATAAAAATCAGAACATACAAAAGAAAAAAATAAAGCAGAGTTTTTTATATAAAATGATGAGTACAAGCAAAGAGGAACACTGACCATTGAAAAAAGTTTAAAAATATATACCACATTTCGGAGAACCAATTGTGTAAGTTGCTTGCCAGGCTCGAGATCCAACAAGAGTCACTGTTTGAGTCTGAGTCCAAAAGCAGTAAAAAAAAACAAAGAAAGAAAACAAAACAAAAACAGATGTTCCAGCTCAAGGCAGTTAGGCAGGGGGAGTTCCTTCTTACTTAGCCTTTTTTGTTGTACCTAGGTCTTGAATAGATTGCATGAGGCCCATCCAGCTTCGGGAGAACAAGCTGCTTTACTCAGTCTGCCTGTCCAGAAACACCCCACAGACACACCTAGAATAATGTGTGACCAAATGTCTGGGCATCCCTTGACCTAGTCAGATGGACACATAAATTTAATCATCAAAGTCACATTCCTTCTTAAGTAGATGGTACATCTCTATCTCCACCCCCCATGTGGATGGATATATCTCATGTTATCTCATGTTCAGTGTACAGAAAATTCACTAAATGTATGTAATGTAATATTTTCCTCATTAAGGACACTTAAAACATGATTGAATTTGATTGTATTTGTTGTCTCTTTGACTTTCTTGCTTAAAGAGACATGAGACTCTGCTTTATCTTTAACTCTCTGTATACGTGCTACGTATATGCTTTGTTATATATTTTGATCCATCTGCTTGAATTTAAAATTTCTTGAGGTCAGAGAACATGTCCCAAAATGTGTTTGTATTTTTCTCAATTGCTCAACGAGTTCTGGGCACATTGGTGTCACTAAGTCATTCTCTCAAAATGGTTAATTTGGGTGGTAAGTAAATGTGAAGCAGTAGAGGTGCCAACCAATGTGACTTCCATATGCTTGGCTACTGATGACTCACAGAGGTTTTTGTATGTAATCAGTATTGTTAGATACTGGACTTCCTATCTGGTACTCAAGAATCCAGTGTTATGTTAACTACTGTCTTTTCTCCCTGTAAGTAATTTCCTGGATTCTTCACTTGTGATGTAGTCCTAATCCCTTGTTCTCTTTCTGGTTCCTATTAAAGAAAAATCAATGATCGTCAAACTTCTAAATATCTCCCTGGCTTCCAGTCCACTTGGCCACTGACCACTGTAGACTCAGTCTTTTCTATGATTCTTTCTAGATTATTGTACTTGGAATAGCTCACTGTTCTAACTTAACTCATGCCATAGTTCAGGTTGGCTGTGCTAGTCTGTGTATAAAATAAAACAATTTGTCAATTCAGATTAAGAAGGCAAATATAGTAATTAATACAATATAAAAATGAGAGGGATAGAAATATCTCAATCAAAGAATTCATGCTGATGTGTCTAGAGCCATGGTGTGGTTTGAGGCATGGAAAAGACAAGGGGGTTCTTAGAGCAAACAAGAGAGCATAGCACTAGGAGAGGAGCAGAGGCAAAGTGGCGGCCACCACCACTTCTCCACTGAGCAAGGACTATCATTCATCTTAGTTTTGAACTCTTTGGAGACGCCATTAGTGTTTTGTTTTAAATTTTGCTCTGTTATAAATAGTAATGTTTTACCTAAAAAAGAAGTATGATGAAAGTGACATCTACCTTTCTACATTTCTGTCTATATTGATACTACATCTAATCTGTCTCAAGGTACTGGACTATTTTATCTCTTAAATAAATGTCGTTATTTTTTTCCCACTGTGCTTATTTACTATTTGTTATCTTTCATTAGAGTATACTGCCTATTTTCATTTTATTATGTATAATAATGCCTGTCATATCTTAAGATATTTTCTGTTGCATCGAAATCATTCAAAATATCACCACTGGGAAAATATCTATATCTATCGATCTATATATATAGCTACTGGGAATGCAACGTTAAATAAAATGTGGTTCCTTTTGATGAAATTTATTTGACAGGACTTATTTTCTCATATCAAAAGTGATAGAATAATTTTAAACATTTGCCATACAATAATTAAGTTTCTGTAATAATAGTTTGTTACATTATAAGGCATGCAGACCTATAGGGTAATTAATAGCAAGGGCCATTTAGTACACATTATCTATCCTTTTGAGTGTCCAATGCCTGTTAATTCTTTTTTTGTTATAGTTGTGTGAGTGTGTTTGTTTCTTTCTGTGATGAAACAGAAAGGCAGAAGCAGCCATCAGTCCAAAACTATAGGCATACAAAGACTTGTGGGGTCAGAACTTTTTTCCACACACACACACACACACACACAAACACACATGTACACACACAGTTAGAATCTGATTGGCAAGACGATTCAAGCATTAGAAAAATTAAATGGCATTCAAAGTGACCAATTAATAAATATTCAATGAAATCTTTACCAACTACTTCAAACATAAAATTGAATAAGACACAATCTCTAAATTTAGAGTTCACATCCTAGGAGAAGATTAAGTCCCATATAAAGATAGGCTATGTGAATACCCTTTTATGGCAGTACAAAGTAACTCCGATACTTGGGAGAGATGAAATGACTGGTCTTCACGAAGCAGACAGTGACATAGGACCTAGCTCTTGATAGATGTTTGGGCATTTGTGAAATGAAGAAAAAGATAGAGAGTATTCTATGTAGAAGGAAGAATGAACATAAGGCACAGGTATGTGAAAGACTCTACTATTCTACATTTGGCAAAGTAGCTGGAAAAGTAAGTAGAGATAACTTGAGATAGCTTTTGTACTCCTTGAAGAGTACAGCTGACCCTTAGTATCCGCAGAGGATTGGCTCCAGGACTCCTCCATACCAAAATCCGTGGATGCTCTAGTCCCTTGTGTACAATGGCATAGTACTTGCATATAATCTATGCACATCCTCCCATATACTTTAACTCATCTCTAGATTATTTATCATACCTGATACAATGTCAATGCTACATAAATAATTCCCAGAGTGGGGCAGATTCAAGTTTGCTTTTTGGAACTTTCTGGAATTTTTTTTTGGAATACTTTTGATCAACGGTTGAATCCACATATGTGAAACCCTCGTATATGCAGGGTGACTGCAGTTTGAACTTTATTTGCCTTTGGGTTTCTGTGAGAGAGTGAGATATGCAGCTCTACCTTTATGCTAGGTGACTCTAGCATCAGGATAAATAATCTTGTAACAGTCGGGGCAAGAAAAGGGACTGGAATATGTTGTACAAAAAGGATGTATAAGAAGGATGGGTAAAATGTTTAATATAGATTTGAGATAATCTGTGACAGCCTGGATGAAAGAGAAAAACGACAGATAAGTAGACGAATTTCAGTACCTACTTATTGAAATACCTATTTATTGAATGAGTAGGATTTCAATAAATTTAGAGAACAGGGAGGACTTTCTAAGAAAAGAGAAAGGCTATGGACAAAAAAAGATGGCATTGGCAAGCTGACTCATCTGGCTCGAGCAGAGGGTAGGGTGCAAAGAAACAGAAAATTGAAGAGAGGGTTTTAGGCCCAGAGTTCAGACAAACAAAAGTATCAGATATGGAAGCAGAAAAACTATATGCTGAAAGTGTCATTCTGGGAAGATGTGTCGATGGCTCTGTATAGTATTTAGGGATATGGAAGCCAGCCTTCTGCAAAATGACTAGAGTCAAGAAGCAAGGGTAGAATTAGATGAGAAACCAATAGTTCATTCACAAAGAAATTCACCAATCACTCCATTTAGAATCAGGGCTATTTCAAAAATTTTTTCACACATATGAGCACTGTGAACGATAAAACCAATACTGTGCTGGTAAATAACTAACAATCATTTCTTTAGGGGAAAACAGGAAAAAAAATGAAAAAATTGATATACTGCATCTGCAAGTACATGGTGTAAATACTCAGACCATGGCTGATTATGGTGTAAATATACCATGGCCGATTTCAAACTACCAATGTGCTCACAAAACTCTTTCTTTCTTCCTTTCTCTTCTCTTTCTAACTTTCTTTCCTCCCTCTCCTCTCCTCTCTCCTCCCTCTCTCCCTTCTTTTTTAGTTGAAGTATACTTGATTTACAATACTGTGTTAATTTCAGGTGGACAGCAAAGCTCACAAAAATTCTTGTACATTAACAATTGACTCTCAGATCCAATATTAAGCTCCAAAAGTACGTCACTGCTAAATCTAATAACTTACAGTAATAAGGCTACCAAGAAACATACAGATTATCTAAATTCCTCAAACATTTCTATTTTAAAAGGAACAGAGAAGAAATATGGTTAGTGGTTTCATAATCTGAGGATGACTTTCAGATATTGGTTAAACCTAGAAGTGTTCTTTGTTGACAGTATAATGTGTGTTTTCTGGAGTTCCTAAACTTTGGAAAACAACTACTGTGGCATTATAAAAGCTATGTTTCATATCATTTTATAATCCCTCCAATAAACTGGTCTCCTTCCATACAAATTAAGTAGTTCCATTTTCGTTGTTGAAACTCTTTTTCTCTATATGAATGAATTTAGCAATCTAAAGTGCTTAGTTTTGCGGCCCACGGCAGACCTAATCATCTGGGAAATGAAAGGCCTATTATATACCCTTATAATTCTTGTTTTATACAGGCACAAGAACATATAACTCAATACAACATCTGTTCCAAAATACGTAATTTTAAAATTTTGAAGTAATTCAAAGAAGTTAGAAAAGTGAATTCTGTGGAACTAACCACCTAATTCTGAAAATTCTACTTCCAAATTAATGTAATTAAATGTTTTGAATTTTATATTTCAAAAATCTAAACTTCTATTATAGGTTATTCTGTGGTTTTTTTTCTTTTAAATTAAGTCACTTTGCCAAATGCACTGAGCTAAAACTCCCTTTAGCTGAATTTTCTTATATCCACTATAGATGAATTTAGCAGTTAATTAGTCTTACTTTTAAATGTCTTTTCTATGCAAATAAATCATTTAAATATTAAATTTATGTTTTAATCTCTTGTACTTAGGTGAGTATACATAAGCGTTATTTGATTCATCATAGATCAGTTAATAAAACTTTAAAGATACATAATATACTCAAACTATGGAGAGTAAAATATAGATACCTGGTTTAATATGCAATTTAATTAAAGCATATGAGCTATTTGTTTAACACTTCTGCTAATTATATCTGAGGGCTTTTTCTCTTTGTAAATTATCACATTTTTTAACACCATGAGATCTAGTCTAGTTAACATAAGACCTTTTATTACTTTGCAAATGCACAGCAGGATATGTAGTCTGAAAACTAACATTAGATAAAAATAATCTTTGCCTAATTCTACCAAGTATGCTAACTTTCAAAAGCTGATTAGAGGTTTTATATCACTTAATATGAACTTGGGTCTTGTCTAGATGTAGAGTTAACTAACATTTTGTCATTTTCAAAAAGATTTATTGGTCTCTCAATTAGATACCTACAAGGAGCATAAAAGAATAATTCAATACTTAAAAATGATAGTGTTGTGTGAGTATGCACTCTCTCGTGTGTGTGTGTGTGTGTGTGTGTATGTTGTATTTTGTTTTATTTTATTAGATTTGGACTGGTTTGGTGTAACTTTTACACAAATGCATTGGTATAGGTTTGGAACAAAGACTTTAACTGTGAAGGAAAACCTTGCTTATTGAAATGCTCCTTCTCTTTGACTACAACTGTTGGTTGTTTCCAGTTCAGATTGAAAATTCAACTCCTAAAACACGATAGCTTTCACTAGGAGCACCAAGTGTACCCAGAATTTTAAAGGGCAACAACATAGCATTCATAGTTATTGTAGACTGAAAGTCTTGTGATTCCCAGGCATAGATGCTGATGTACCAAGATCACTGTGACTTTAGTCATATTGAGCTCACACAGACCATCTCAAATGAAAGATGCCATCAACCCTCCACCTTTTAGCTTGCTAGTGATATCCTCAGGAAGACACAGCTAGATTCTATTATCTGGGACAATTGTATTTCATCAATACTTATTTCTCTGTACTCGATAAATATTCTTGATAATGAGAAACAGGTGCTTTTTCCTATAAATCATACCCCCTGGCACATTCTCATTTATGTGGCTCTGCATATGCTCTTAGAGAATTCTTAAGTTACTCTTTCAGGAAAGATTTGATGGATGTTCACACATCTCTAGAGCTAGAGGAAAATCTAGAAAGTATCTGTTAACTCTTCCTTACCACTTGGGCTCCAGCACAAACCAACATAAGAGTGCGAAAAAACGAAATACTGAGGCTTCTGGGAGAAAACAAAAAGGGCAAAACAAACAAGGGATAAATTATATTTTGTGAAATAAAAAATATTAAAATCAAATAAAATTAGTAATAAGTATGTAGTTTTAAGAAATATAACGTCACCACAGTTTTCAATCATCAGAGAATGGGAAGTCAGAGCATTCTTGAGACTATTTCAGAGGTCAATATTAAATTTCACTGTCTTACTTTGAAATTACTTGGGTAACAGAGTTCTTATTTTAAATTAACATTTAAATGATATTTTAGACTTCAAAGACCATATTAATTTGGAGGTAGAGGGATTATAAAATAACCAGGATGCTAAACATTTATAACAAAATAAAATACATCTATGCTCTGACATAGATGAAAACATTTCTTCACTACTCAAATTATATTGCTTTAATATATTATTATACAAAATAATCTATCATATTGTAGTATTTTTTGTACTAAAATGACCAAAGATATATATAAAAATGTAATCTTTATCTCCAGAAATGTAAATGGTTAGATGTTTCTCATTATGGATTATATATAATCCATATATAGACATATATATAACTATGTCACTAGCATGACAGAGAAAGATAAAACAAAAACTACCCTAGAGGGAAAAAAGAGAGAATTTAAATGGGAGCTTTAATCAAATTCTAATTAATAGGGGGACCTTGAAGATGGCGGAAGAGTAAGACGCAGAGATCGCCTTCCTCCCCACGGATACACCAGAAATACATCTACACGTGGAACGACTCCTACAGAACACCTACTGAAGGCTGGCAGAAGACCTCAGACCTCCCAAAAGGCAAGAAACTCCCCACGTACCTGGGTAGGGCAAAAGAAAAAACAGAGACAAAAGAATAAGGACGGAACCTGCACCAGTGGGAGGGAGCTGTGAAGGAGGAAAAGTTTCCACACATTAGGAAGACCCTCCGCGGGCGGAGACTGCGGGAGGCGGAGGGGGGAGCTTCGGGACCGCGGAGTAGTGCACAGCGACGGGTGCGTAGGGCAAAGCGGAGAGATTCCCGCACAGAGGATCGGTGCCGACCGGCACTCACCAGCCCGAGAGGCTTGTCGGCTCACCCGCCGGGGCGGGCGGGGCTGCGAGCTGAGGCTCGGGTTTCGGTTTTGGACGGAGCGCAGGGAGAGGACTGGGGTTGGCGGCTTGAACATAGCCTGAAGGGGTTAGTGCACCACGACTAGCCGGGAGGGAGTTCGGAGAAAAGCCTGCACCTGCCGAAGAGGCAAGAGACTTTTTCTTCCCTCTTTGTTTCCTGGTGCGCGAGGAGAGGGGTTTAAGAGCGCTGCTTAAAGGAACTCCAGAGACGGGCGCGAGCCGCGGCTAAAAGCGCGAACCCCAGAGACGGGCGCGAGCCGCGGCTAAAAGCGCGAACCCCAGAGACGGGCGCGAGC
Organism: Monodon monoceros; assembly: GCF_005190385.1. Classification (NCBI taxonomy): domain Eukaryota; kingdom Metazoa; phylum Chordata; class Mammalia; order Artiodactyla; family Monodontidae; genus Monodon; species Monodon monoceros. Next base: position 33,261,992 of record NW_021703771.1, read on the forward strand.
CGCGGCTGAAAGCGCGGACCCCAGAAACGGGCGGGAGACGCTAAGGCTGCTGCTGCCGCCACCAAGGGGCCTGTGTGCGAGCACAGGTCACTCTCCACACCCCTCTTCCACGGAGCCTGTGCAGCCCGCCACTGCCAGGTTCCCGGGAACCAGGGACAACTTCCCCGGGAGAACGCACGGCGGGCCTCAGGCTGGTGCAACGTCACGCCGGCCTCTGCCGCAATGTCACGCCGCCTCTGACGCCGCAGGCCCGCCCCGCACGCAGTGCCCCCTCCTTCCCCCCCCCCACCCCCGGCCTGAGTGCGCCAGAGCCCCCGAATCAGCGGCTCCTTTAACCCTCTCCTGTCTGAGCAAAAAACAGACGCCCTCCAGCGACCTACACGCAGAGGCAGGGCCAAATCCAAAGCTGAGCTCCTGTAAGCTGTGAGAACAAAGAAGAGAAAGGGAAATCTCTCCCAGCAGCCTCAGAAGCAGCGGATTAAAGCTCCACAATCAACTTGATATACCCTGCATCTGTGGAATACCTGAATAGACAAGGAATGATCCCTAATTGAAGAGGTGGACTTTAGGAGCGAGATCTATGATTTTTTTCCCTTTTCCTCTTTTTGTGAATGTGTACGTGTATGCTTCTGTGTGAGACCTTGCCTCTATACTCTTGCTTCCACCATTTGTCCTAGGGCTCTATCTGTCCATGGTTTTTAAAAAAATTTTTTTTTCTCAATAATTAATTTTAATTGTAATAACTTTATTATACTTTACCTTCGTTCTTTCTTTCTTTCTTTCCTTCCTTCCTTCCCTCCTTTAGACAACGAATCACCCCAAATTGAGGAGGTGGTCTCTGAGAGCAAGATTTATGATTTTTCCCCCTTTACCTCTTTTTGTGAAGGTGTATGTGTATGCTTCTGTGTAAGATTTTCTCTGTATAGCTTTGCTTCCAACATTTGTCCTAAGGTTCTATCCGTCCCTTTTTTTTTTTTTTTCTAAATATTTTTTAATTCAATAACTATATTATACTTTATTTTATTTTTACTTATCTTCTTTCCTTCTGTCTTTTTTCCTTCTTTCCCTCCTTCCTTCCTTCCTTCCTTCCTCCCTCCCTCCCTCCCTCCTTTCTTTCTTTCTTTGCTTCTTTCTTCCTCCCTTCCTTTCCTCCTTTCCTTCTTTCTTTCCTCATACTTCTACTAATTCTCTCTACTTTTTCTCCCTTTTATTCTGAGCCGTGTGGACGAAAGGCTCTTGGTGCTCCAGCCAGGAGTCAGGGCTCTGCCTCTGAGGTAGGAGAGCCAACTTCAGGACACTGGTCAACAAGAGACCTCCCAGCTCCACATAATATTAAACGGCGGAAATCTCCCAGAGACCTCCATCTTAACACCAGCACCCAGCTTCACTCAACGACCAGCAAGCCACAGTGCTGGACAACCTATGCCAAACAACTAGCAAAACAGGAACACAACCCCACCCATTAGCAGAGAGGCTGCCTAAAATCATAATAAGGCCACAGACACCCCAAAACACACCACCAGACGTGAACCTGCCCACTAAAGAGACAAGATCCAGCCTCATCCACCACAACACAGGCACTAGTCCCCTCCACCAGGAAGCCTACACAACCCACTGAAACAACCTTAGCCACTGGAGACAGACATCAAAAACAACGGGAACTACGAACGTGCAGCCTGCAAAAAGGAGACCAAACACAGTAAGATAAGCAAAATGAGAAGACAGAAAAACACACAGCAGATGAAGGAGCAAGATAAAAATGCACCAGACCTAACAAATGAAGAGGAAATAGGCAGTCTACCTGAAAAAGAATTCAGAATAATGATAGTAAGGATGATCCGAAATCTTGGAAGTAGAATGGACAAAATGCAAGAAACAGTTAACAAGGACCTAGAAGAAATAAAGATGAAACAAGCAATGATGAACAACGCAATAAATGAAATTAAAAGTACTCTAGATGGGATCAATAACAGAATAACTGAGGCAGAAGAACGGATAAGTGACCTGGAAGATAAAATAGTAGAAATAACTACTGCAGAGCAGAATAAAGAAAAAAGAATGAAAAGAACTGAGGACAGTCTCAGAGACCTCTGGGACAACATTAAACGCACCAACATTCGAATTATAGGGGTTCCAGAAGAAGAAGAGAAAAAGAAAGGGACTGAGAAAATATTTGAAGAGATTATAGTTGAAAACTTCCCTAATATGGGAAAGGAAATAGTTAATCAAGTCCAGGAAGCACAGAGAGTCCCATACAGGATAAATACAAGGAGAAATACGCCAAGACACATACTAATCAAACTGTCAAAAATTAAATACAAAGAAAGCATATTAAAAGCAGCAAGGGAAAAACAACAAATAACACACAAGGGAATCCCCATAAGGTTAACAGCTGATCTCTCAGCAGAAACCCTACAAGCCAGAAGGGAGTGGCAGGACATACTGAAAGTGATGAAGGAGAAAAACCTGCAACCAAGACTACTCTACCCAGCAAGGATCTCATTCAGATTTGATGGAGAAATTAAAACCTTTACAGACAAGCAAAAGCTGAGAGAGTTCAGCACCACCAAACCAGCTTTACAACAAATGCTAAAGGAACTTCTCTAGACAAGGAACACAAGAGAAGGAAAAGACCTATAATAACGAACCCAAAACAATATAGAAAATGGGAATAGGAACATACATATCGATAATTACCTTAAATGTAAATGGACTAAATGCTCCCACCAAAAGACACAGATTGGCTGAATGGATACAAAAGCAAGACCCTTATATATGCTGTCTACAAGAGACCCACTTCAGACCTAGAGACACATACAGACTGAAAATAAGGGGATGGAAAAAGATATTCCATGCAAATGGAAACCAAAAGAAAGCTGGAGTAGCAATTCTCATATCAGACAAAATAGACTTTAAAATAAGGACTATTACAAGAGACAAAGAAGGACACTACATAATGATCAAGGGATCGATCCAAGAAGAAGATATAACAATTGTAAATATTTATGCACCCAACATAGGAGCACCTCAATACATAAGGCAAATACTAACAGCCATAAAAGGGGAGATCGACAGTAACACATTCATAGTAGGGGACTTTAACACCCCACTTTCACCCATGGACAGATTGTCCAAAATGAAAATAAATAAGGAAACACAAGCTTTAAATGATACATTAAACAAGATGGACTTAATTGATATTTATAGGACACTCCATCCAAAAACAACAGAATACACATTTTTCTCAAGTGCTCATGGAACATTCTCCAGGATAGATCATATCTTGGGTCACAAATCAAGCCTTGGTAAATTTAAGAAAATTGAAATTGTATCAAGTATCTTTTCTGACCACAACGCCATGAGACTAGATATCAATTACAGGAAAAGATCTGTAAAAAATACAAACACATGGAGACTAAACAATACACTACTTAATAATGAAGTGATCACTGCAGAAATCAAAGAGGAAATAAAAAAATACCTAGAAACAAATGACAATGGAGACACAACGACCCAAAACCTATGGGATGCAGCAAAAGCAGTTCTAAGGGGGAAGTTTATAGCAATACAAGCCCACCTTAAGAAGCAGGAAACATCTCGAATAAACAACCTAACCTTGCACCTCAAGCAATTAGAGAAAGAAGAACAAAAAAACCCCAAAGCTAGCAGAAGGAAAGAAATCATAAAAATCAGATCAGAAATAAATGAAAAAGAAATGAAGGAAACAATAGCAAAGATCAATAAAACTAAAAGCTGGTTCTTTGAGAAGATAAACAAAATAGATAAACCACTAGCCAGACTCATCAAGAAAAAAAGGGAGAAGACTCAAATCAATAGAATTAGAAATGAAAAAGGGGAAGTAACAACTCACACTGCAGAAATAAAAAAAATCATGAGAGATTACTACAAGCAACTCTATGCCAATAAAATGGACAATCTGGAAGAAATGGACAAATTCTTAGAAATGCACAACCTGCCAAGACTGAATCAGGAAGAAATAGAAAATATGAAGAGACCAATCACAAGCACTGAAATTGAAACTGTGATTAAAAATCTTCCAACAAACAAAAGCCCAGGACCAGATGGCTTCACAGGTGAATTCTATCAAACGTTTAGAGAAGAGCTAACACCTATCCTTCTCAAACTCTTCCAAAATATAGCAGAGGGAGGAACACTCCCAAATTCCTTCTACGAGGCCACCATCACCTTGATACCAAAACCAGACAAGGATGTCACAAAGAAAGAAAACTACAGGCCAATATCACTGATGAACATAGATGCAAAAATCCTCAACAAAATACTAGCAAACAGAATCCAACAGCACATTAAAAGGATCATACACCATGATCAAGTGGGGTTTATTCCAGGAATGCAAGGATTCTTCAATATACGCAAATCTATCAATGTGATAAACCATATTAACAAATTGAAGGAGAAAAACCATATGATCATCTCAATAGATGCAGAGAAAGCTTTCGACAAAATTCAACACCCATTTATGATAAAAACCCTGCAGAAAGTAGGCATAGAGGGAAATTACCTCAACATAATAAAGGCCATATATGACAAGCCCACAGCAAACATCATCCTCAATGGTGAAAAACTGAAAGCATTTCCACTAAGATCAGGAACAAGACAAGGTTGCCCACTCTCACCACTCTTATTCAACATAGTTTTGGAAGTTTTAGCCACAGCAATCAGAGAAGAAAAGGAAATAAATGGAATCCAAATCGGAAAAGAAGAAGTAAAGCTGTCACTGTTTGCAGATGACATGATACTATACATAGAGAATCCTAAAGATGCTACCAGAAAACTACTAGAGCTAATCAATGAATTTGGTAAAGTAGCAGGATACAAAGTTAATGCACAGAAATCTCTGGCATTCCTATATACTAATGATGAAAAATCTGAAAGTGAAATCAAGAAAACACTCCCATTTACCATTGCAACAAAAAGAATAAAATATCTAGGAATAAACCTACCTAAGGAGACGAAAGACCTGTATGCAGAAAATTATAAGACACTGATGAAAGAAATTAAAGATGATAAAAATAGATGGAGAGATATACCATGTTCTTGGATGGGAAGAATCAACATTGTGAAAATGACTCTACTACCCAAAGCAATCTACAGATTCAATGCAATCCCTATTAAACTACCACTGGCATTTTTCACAGAACTAGAACAAAAAATTTTGCAATTTGTATGGAAACACAAAAGACCCCGAATAGCCAAAGCAATCTTGAGAACGAAAAAAGGAGCTGGAGGAATCAGGCTCCCTGACTTCAGACTATACTACAAAGCTACAGTAATCAAGACAGTATGGTACTGGCACAAAAACAGAAAGATAGATCAATGGAACAGGATAGAAAGCCCAGAGATAAACCCACGCACATATGGACACCTTATCTTTGATAAAGGTGGCAGGAATGTACAGTGGAGAAAGGACAGCCTCTTCAATAAATGGTGCTGGGAAAACTGGACAGGTACATGTAAAAGTATGAGATTAGATCACTCCCTAACACCATACACAAAAATAAGCTCAAACTGGATTAAAGACCTAAATGTAAGGCCAGAAACTATCAAACTCTTAGAGGAAAAAACAGGCAGAACACTCTATGACATAAATCACAGCAAGATCCTTTCTGACCCACCTCCTAGAGTAATGGAAATAAAAAGAAAAATAAACAAATGGGACCTAATGAAACTTCAAAGCTTTTGCACAGCAAAGGAAACCATAATCAAGACCAAAAGACAACCCTCAGAATGGGAGAAAATATTTGCAAATGAAGCAAATGACAAAGGATTAATTTCCAAAATTTACAAGCAGCTCATGCAGCTCAATAACAAAAAAACAAACAACCCAATCCAAAAATGGGCAGAAGACCTAAACAGACATTTCTCCAAAGAAGATATACAGAATGCCAACAAACACATGAAAGAATGCTCAATATCATTAATCATTAGAGAAATGCAAATCAAAACTAAAATGAGATATCATCTCACACCAGTCAGAATGGCCGTCATCAAAAAATCTACAAACAATAAATGCTGGAGAGGGTGCGGAGAAAAGGGAACACTCTTGCACTGCTGGTGGGAATGTGAATTGGTTCAGCCCCTATGGAGAACCGTATGGAGGTTCCTTAAAAAACTACAAATAGAATTACCATATGACCCAGCAATCCCACTACTGGGCATATACCCTGAGAAAACCAAAATTCAAAAAGAGTCATGTACCAAAATGTTCATTGCAGCTCTATTTACAATAGCCCGGAGATGGAAACAACCTAAGTGCCCATCATCGGATGAATGGATAAAGAAGATGTGGCACATATATACAATGGAATATTACTCAGCCTTAAAAAGAAATGAAATTGAGCTATTTGTAATGAGATGGATAGACCTAGAGTCTGTCATACAGAGTGAAGTAAGTCAGAAAGA